>NW_010315181.1:49830-70638 GCF_000700745.2 Antrostomus carolinensis
CGGAAAGGGAACCAGCTTGAAACTCCAGTAAGGCAAAGGGTTTTTAACATCCCATATATAGGATGTCAGTTATCCCTATCCACATTCAAATGTCCAGAGCATTAGTCCTGATCTTATGCTTTTATGAGACACAGCTGAAATTTAGCTGATATAATTCACAGGGTATGGTTTTTAAACCTTTCTGCAAAGTCTGTCTTCTTTTAATGACTCTCAATAATATTGCTTCATTTCATATACGTTAACATTTTTTATTTCAAAATTTATACACACTTTTATGCTACTTCTTAAAAGAGTAATCATTATTGGTAGTAAATTCCAGGGCTTTTTTCCCCAGTCTTTTTGGTCTGCCAGTCAAAAAAAAATTGTAAGTTATAAAGATGCATGTAGGGATCACCCTTGGCTGTATAGGTTCTCATGTGAGATCGCAAAGACTGTAGTATCTTATGGTAACAGCTCCATGGGGCCACATGCTGTTCTAGAAGACATGTATCAATGTGATGTCTAAGTTAATCTGCCCTTTATGCCAAACTCCTACAGACATTGTAGAGTGCTGCATACACAGAAAGAGCAGATAGAATATAATACAAAAAAATAAAGTGGCAGCATCAACTGAAGTTACTTTTTCTCCTGAGTTTGTCAAGGCTTTGTTACTTGGCAGCTTTTCATACAATATTTATTATGGCTGCGATTTTTTCCCATTAACATGTTTTAATCTGGGAAAAATGTCACATTTTTCTATTTTAAATATACAAAGTCTGACATTTTTTGTGAGCTCATCTTTAGTAGATAGCTTTTTGTTCTAACCTCGGAGGAGTGGGGAAAAGATGCTTTTCCTGTCTTCTAACTTCTTTTTCTTTGAAGTCTATATATTCCCTGTATTTTGGGTTTGTGTGGTATACAGATTCTCACAACAGAGTGAAAGCCACAGGTAGTATTCAGACCATAAGCTTTTATTGCTCAAACTACAAGTGGATAGAAAACTTCGTTGCTAATATCAAAGATAGAACAAGTCATATATCAAAGAAATGGGTCAGAGCTGACTCTTCGGGCGGCCTAGATTCTCTCTGGTGCATCAGCATTTCAAATTAGCAGGTGCACATGTGCAGTGTACACAACAAATTGGATAATCTACTGCTTGATAGCTCAAAAACCTTAGCATTCAGTCAGATGGTACTTTATCACTTACTCCACTATACATGACGTACATTGCAAGCAACACGGGGAAAAAAAATCTAGATATGTCATAAGAATTCTTTCAGAACTCACCAAAAGGCAGTTTCTCCAAGATAGTCTTTTTTATTTTTTTTAAATAGTCGACTCATATAAACTGAAATTTGTATCTGCTCATCTAGAGTTCATGCCATGCATCAGAAATGAAAGAATAATTTTCATCCTTCTACATGAGCTGAATTGTTGTTGTTATCCAGTTTTCCAGATGTGAAAATCTGTCATCTCTGTCAATGTCTGTGTATCTCAATTTGTATTTCAGCAGTCTGCTTTGCAGGTCTGAAGCCATGCTGTGCATCTAAAAGAAAAAGGTAATTTCTTTCCCTCCTATAAAGAATGTTCCATTGTTATGATCCAATTTTCCTTTCAGAATTTGTTACTACTATTTTTTAATCATGCATGTAATGCATCTAATATCCCTCATAGCTTTGAATCCCTTACTTAATCTGCATTCTTAAAGTTCAGAAATACCAGTTCTCCATTTACATAGCTGGGGAGATCATTCATGAGATAGATTTTTCTCTATGTAGACAGGCTAGCTTCCCAAATCATGAAGTGTCTTTTAAAGTAACGTTTCCATTCATATCACAAACATTCCATTTGAAAATCTTGTTATGAATAAACAGGTAATATTGCAAAATAAATACGGCAGATTCTGATTTCACTGTCTTTAGAGTGACAGACTTTTACCTACATGAAATGGCTTGATAAATCTGTAAGACAGCTGTCTTTTACCATTAGTAGATCAGATTCAACAGTATATGTGCTGTTTTCAGCATCTTTTCCCCTTCAAACATTTAATCACAGTGAAAACTCATTCACTGAGCTGCTTATCCATGGTACTTAGAAAGCAAGTTCAACTTAGTATGCATTTCTGAAGCTATGTAACTATCCCAATGGCTTACCTAAAGATCTGAACAAAAGTGATGCTTTGACTCTCCTATGGGAAGCAGAAGACATCCCTGACAGGGTAAGGAGTGTCTCCCAGAAGAATGCCCAAGTACTTCAAACCATATATCCATAATCTAACTCTAGATCCTTATTATGTTACAAAAAGTCAAGCTACTTCCATGTAGCACATCTTTTCTTGTTAGCGCCCGTGGCCTTTTCCAAAGGAGTATGTTAGCAGCTGCATGCAAAAAGCTGAGAGACATAATTAAAAATACATAGAAATCTCTCTGCTGATGGCACAGTGAGAATTAGTCAACAAATCTGCTAGTACGAGCTCTATGCCATGTTCAGCTGTCAACCTGCGGTTGACTGAACAGGGGTCTGGACATTATAAGCATTCTCACCCTTTGGTCCCCAACACTTTCCCCCATAGTAATTTTCTGTCACCATGAAGTTCAGGGTCAGTCTCCAGCTGGCAGAATAGTCAATACTGACAGGCAACTTCTCATCTTCAGTCACTGAGTGTATCTGCCACAGCACCATGAGAGAAGCAGGAAGAGGCTGAGAGATATGTTAATTCCAGTTCCTGGTAAAAGATTGCACTTCAGTGCTGAATGTTGATTTTTGAGCATTGTGTCTGTTTACCAGGAAGGATGAGAACTGGCAGAAAATATCACTACAAGGAGTTTATATCTGGGGAATTTACCAGCTACCTATGAATCTGTGCTAAAATAATTTGAACTGAAGAAATGTTAAGCTTGTAACTATATGAAACCTCAGTTTTCCACATTCCACCATGTGTAGAGCTATTGGACCATTCACTGTTTTCTCTTCAGAAAAATCTGCATATGGTGCTACCTAGAACCATACTAGATGATATTTGGACATGTACGTGAGCCTTCCTCCCCCATTCAGTGGCTACCATATTATTAAAATCCACATGATGATGAAAATAAAGTATGAAGATATAGAACAAGAGCAGCATGGAGTTTAAAATTAAATCCTACACTGCACAAGGAATTCACTTGTCTTCTGCACCAAATTGCAAATCAGACCTGTTGGACAATTACTGGAGCTGGCAGTTGTAGGAACTGCAGTGCCTCTTCTGCCAAAGTAGAGGGCACTACTTGTCTCTTTGCAAATCTTCGGTCAAGTGTGGACAGGAATCATGCATACACTTCCGTAAGCAAAGAAGGATCAGGACTTTGTTGATCAGGAATGAATTAAAGGATTCTTTCCCTCTTTCAGATCACCTTGCTTACCTTAGCTACTTCCCTCTCTTTTGTTTTAGTCTCGGAAACAGCTGTGTGAACTTCAGTTAATTTCCTTCCAGTGCCAGGCTCTCTGTTATTCTATTTCAGAATTTTCTCTGTTATTCTCTGTTATTTCTCTGTTATTCTATTTCACACTTTCTACGTCATCAGGTCCATCTAAAGAACACCAGTGGAAATGGTTTCCCCATTTAGGCAGTTACTATTCACAAGCAATAGAGAAGTTAAAGCAGTACTGGTAGACTCTGCCCTCAACAGCTCTCCTGGGGCCAGTTAGATATAATCTAACTAACTTTCACTTCCCAGTTGCACCAATATAAACAGAGAAGCCTTTACATGAAGAGCCAACATATTTCTTTTTACAACCCTCAAAATCCTAAGAATAGGCCTGTGCCATCTAGTGGGCAGAGGACTTGCCTGGAGTTTAAAGCAAATTTCCCAGAAGTCCGGCTGCTGAGCTGAGAGTGCTGGTTCTGTCTCTCCCCTCTCCAGCCCCCCTATTATTTCTCTCTGTAAAGGATGACTTTAGCTACAATAAGGCTGCCTCCAAGGACATCTGTGTATAGAACGTCTCAGAGCAACTTGTTCTGGATGCTCTGGAACTGAAAACAGAGATTAGTTTAATTTAATAAATGGAAATCTAGTTCTTGATAGATTTAAAAATAAGAAGTTTCTGAAACTTCAGCATCTCATGAAGGCATGAAGAGCTAATGCCAACTATTACTTTTTTGGGAAGTGTGTAATTTTGCTCGAAATAACTTCTGATTCTATATTTCACACCATCTTTTTCTTTCAGAACAATTTTCTGATGACTTGGTATTTAAAGCACTCTTGAATCACAACTTTTCAAAAGCATTCTAGCATTTGAAAATGCAAACAGATCACCCAAAGAAGTTGTAGATGCCCCCTCTCTGGAAGTGTTGAAGGCCAGGTTGGATGAGGCTTTGAGCAACCTGATATAGTTGAAGGTGCCCCTGCTCATGGCAGGGGGGTTGGAACTGGATGATAGGGTCCCTTCCTACCCAAACCATTCTATGATTCAGGAGGAATTTGCATCACCTGTGTTCCACGCAAAGTGTTTCAGGCAAGGATAAACAAGAACTGGGCGATATTATTACCACTACGGTACCTGCAAAGAAATGACAGCTCAGATTGTCTCTGATTAAATTGTTAAAGCTGGTCATTGCCTATCCAGACTGATACTATAGGTATGAAAAAAATTATTTTTTTTAAATGAAAAAATACAGGAGTCTTTGCTTTTTTCATGATCCTTTGTGTTTTGTTAAATAGTTCTGAAGTAACCTAAAGAACTAATTTATAGCTTTCTGCAGCAAGATTTTCCTATAAAATTAGCACATTTTGATCGAGTCTCTAAAGACACATCTCTAGTTGTGGGCAAGTATATTGCAGATTATAATAATGTACATTACTGATCCATAGCAAAAACTTTGTGAGTGGAATTTAAATTCCAAGATGGTTTGACCATATCTTTTTTATTTTAGACATCTTCACCAGGGCTGAAATTGTTTATCATATACTTCAGCCTAAGGCAAAATTTTAGACCTGATCTAGGATCCATTAAAATACATGTTCATAAGGCAGGTCTGGACATACCAAGGAATAACATGCCACTGCAACCAGAGTATTTATCTACTCACAATGATGACTACTAAAATCCTTCAGATATTCGTCAGCTTCTGATGCTTACTTTTTTGAAAAGTCTCAATAATTACTTCTTGTATTTGGCAACATTCAGAAATTATTTTCTGCCGCCACAAGAAATATTTAGGAGGAAAATATTCTCCCATTGGTACCTTTCTGTGTGGTATTAAGACTGGGAATGTATTTATATTTAGGTTTCACCCAAGAGAAAAAGGTTCTTGTATAATTCAGTACTACAGTTAGAGAGGAAAAAACCTCTAGGCCACAATATGTAGTTAATATTCAGAATTAAGTCAGTTTCTTATGCATCAACTGGTAGGTCAAACTCAGCTTTGTGTGCTGTAATTTATAATACAGCTTTATGCCCAAAGCAATGCAGAAGCCCTGAAGCAACACTGTGAATTATTACAACTGAATCTGAACACTAGCTACCAAAATGTATATGATTTCTTATATTTCTAGTGCATGCAGGCAATAAACATGATGTCAGATAGCTTTATGCTGCAAGGACAGCTAAATAAAATATGTGTTTCATGACCAGTGTCAGCATTTGGCAGTCTACTTCCTGCAGTATTAGTAAGTGGCAGTTCAGCTGCTTCAGCTGATTTAACTAATTCAGTAAAAGTAATATAAGGAACTTTATAACTTTCTAAGAACTAACAGGTTTTTCTCCCCTAATGACATAGCAAATAAAACTGCACAGCAACTTGGTAACATTACCGTTTTGCCCAGGCTCAGACTTTACATTTCCATTTTATATTTAGTGATCTACATGGATAAAGGATGAAGCAATAGGCTCCTGGAAATCCTCAGGAGCTAAAGCTGAGCTACTCTACTCCCTTCTGCTTCCACACTTGGGCACCTTCCTACTCCAAAGGGAACAGACATCCCATTGTCTAGGAGCAAAGCCAAGCTGCTTTGCAGTGCCTTCACTATGGCGATTTTGCTTCTGAAAGGTTTAAACTGTCCTATAGATGATAAAGGAGAACACTGGAAATGGACATCACTGAAGCAGACAGATCAGTTACAGTCTCTTCACATGCTGGGGAAATGGTTCCCTCATGGTTAGCCAGCCAGTAGCCTCGAGAAAGGATAAGATAACTCTGTAAAACATGCAGCACCTTTGCCACCCTAGAAAACAAGACATGCTTTTTTTCTTGATCATTTTAAAAGATAAGTAAGCTTAAGATCTAGGATCATTAGGCCAAACGTGTGTCAGAAGTATTGCTCTGAAGGGTATTTTCAACCATGATGAGTGGCATGGAGACACAGAACAAAGTTTCTAGGTTAAAAATGTTAAGTTTCATTCTTCCTCGCCCTCCTTCCATCACCGAGAGCTCTACCCACAACAGGTACGTTAGCAGTAAGTTTGCCAGCTCAGGTTTGGTAGCCATTTCTGTACACTCTTGCTAATATTCTTCAAGTAATATACGTGGCTCTGTGAAGAAATAAATTTCAAAAATAACAGAAGTCTATAATCAAACCCCATTAACACTGGCTAATTAATTCTGAGCATTTTGATGCTGCTTCTCACCATAGCGTAGTACATCTCTCTGAACTCACAAAGAGCCTCATTTATACATTCCTTGGAGCAGTTTTTCACTGGTGTATCCCTATGACTATGTTGTAATGGATTTAGACATCCTCCTGACTTACACCTCTTTGAGAGACCAGAACCTGTCTCAAGAGGTTTAAGCCTCACCTAAAGTAGTTCCCAATGTGAAAAAATCTGCAAATAAACTAATTTGAGATTAATTGGCTAATACATATAGATCACTTAATTAGGATTAATTAGTGTTTATATAGTACAGTCCTTAGAAGATGTAAATTTCTCTTAAAATACTATTGTATGTCAATTTCTATGGCTGTCTGACAGTTCTTAGTTGCTGCATATATATAACTGCACTTGCTGTTGTATCTACCAGCTTACACATCTCCACACAATTCCTTCTGTATAGTTTGGCATTATGAACTTGATCTTCTCATCTTGCAAAAGAATTAACTGGAGAAAAACAAACAAACAAAAAATTAAAATCATGGTGCACTACCGAAATGCATTCACCTACAGAAAGGAAAAAGAAATATCCTCTTCTGTTGTGCAGAAAGGGTGATGTAAACCTGGGAAATCATGCTGAGCTCTAAGTTGGGTGGTTTCACAAATCCCCAAGGGACCCTGAGGCAAACAAGGGCTCTCCAGAATTTGGATCCAGATGCTTCTTCATAAGCTCTTCTTCTTTAGCCCATTTCACCTTCCTGAGATATAGGCAGGGTTCACAGGAGCATACATAAGAAAGAATGTGCCAATACAACCTAGTAACATGAACTGCCCTCCTATTCTACCTACTTATAGCTTCCCACCTGGTCTCAAGTGATAAGAATTTTATTTTCCTGAATCAATCTAACTTAATCCAAAAGCTGCTGTAATTTCTCAAAGGCTGTAGTCTATGGGCTATGAAAAATTGCTCATGTTGTTAATATACTTCTATTTATGAAATTCATCATGAACTTTCTTTTATGAAAGTTTTCAATCCTGAGCTTATATTGGGATGTACATATTTACCCCAGTTCTGAACTGGTTACTAAGTCTAAGGTGTTCATCAATGAATGAGGGACTATAACTGAGTCTTGAGTCAGCCCTAGAGAGAGGAAAATTTGAACTGCAAGCTTTTCATGGTGATGTTTTCAGAACTCCTGTATGCTAATTTGCACTCTAAACCTCACACTTGTTATAATAATACAGGCTGAGCACAAAGCTAGTGAAAATTAACCAACTAATGCAAGAGTCATAATACAATTGATATTTAAGAGAATGGTTCCATTTTACCAGTTACTCACGTGCACATGGGTAGAGCCTTGGTGATAACACAAAGCTGTAAGTTACAGGTCAGTAAAGGTGAGTGGACTCCAGATACACAAACCCCATAGAAACATCCATCAAATCCTATACCTAAAGACCATAGAAGATAGACTCAGGACTAGTCTGCTGAGAAAAAGGAAAAAAACCTTGTGGTAAATTGTGCCCTGGAAAGAAAAACTCTAGCATCTTGGCTCTAATCGATACTGGCAGAGTCAGTAACTCAAAAATGAACAAGTCTTCAAAGTGAATATTTGAGCGGAAGGACAATTATTGCAGGACTAGATATTAGCCAGGAAAGGTTTTTCTTGCACAAGAATCTGCACAGCGCCAGCTAAATAAGAGGTACATAAAATCCCCTGTTGTTCCCAGTGACATGCACACATCCCACATGCCAGCAAAGTAATCAGAAAAAACATTTCATATACCTCACATAAATCAAGCTCCTCAGTCACGCTTCTGAACCTTCTTCTGGCTATAACGGAGAGCTGCCACCACAGCGTGCTCCTGTAAGCACCTCTGGGAATGATGAACTGGACCAATAATTCTTTTCAGGTGTTTTCAGCTTAGCAGATTTAAACAGAGTTTTAGTCTCTTGGCAAATAATGGGACTTGTTATGATACTACCCACAAGACAGTTTGAACAACTACAACAATGGTGTGATTTTCTTTTTTCTTAAGGTTTGACTGCACATTCCAAACACTATTGTTTGCAGGCAAATGCACGAACTGCAAAGTTTTTTAACACAACACACAGTTCTCAATTTATCTGTCTTTGGTCTTTATAAGAAGAGGTCTATCTTATGTTGTTGTCTGGGACAAACAACAGACATCTGAAAACAAATTCTCCATAATAAAAATATTTAAAGGTCTAGGTTTGCTAGAAAAAAATATATTTAGCTAACAAACTTCTTCAAGACAGCACAATAAAACTAGTTAGCTAAAGAAGTTTGTTGAATCTTCAAAGATGTACTAACAAAAAGAAAAGAATCAAGAACAGCCTTGCATTGTTTTGGATACCAAGGGTTAACCCACACATGATTTAAACTATACAGGATTTCAAATACAGAAAAAGTAACACAAATGAATACCAGGACAGTAAGACCACCTCTAATACCACTTACATACATACTGCATAACAGCATTTACCAGCTGTTTAACACAGTTGTTCTGTGTTAAACAGCCTCAGTTGTTCTCTCCTGATATACAGAATACATCATTCACATGAGTTTTAAATTAGTTTAAATTCACCTCCAACAATATTTTTTTTAAACTTACAAGTATCTGACCCGCTTAATCATTAAACTGATCCAGTAGAAAATTGGATGTAGAGTTGAAACTTCACTCCATTTACGAATTTCTTTCTATGCAATATGCAAGCTTTATACTTTCTCTGCTGTTCTGTTTCCGCCACATTTAAAATACAGTTGAAGTATATTTCAGAGCAGCAGCATTTGTTCAACTATCTACGAAGCCTCAACTCATCTTGTCATTTACATCATCCATAAATCTTTTTCTTCTTTTTCCATCTATGCTACTGTCCCTACACTTTGCTGACAAAGGATATCAGCAACAAGGTGCTGCCCAACTATGGAACATGATTAGCTTCAAACACAGGTAATAATGAATCATGTTCTGGATTATTTCTGTAACTGGGGCTAGTTTTCAGCCCTGAAACCACATTAACTGTGAGCTCAGGACAACTTGCATTTGCCTATAAGTATGAAAGAACCATGCTTATGAACTATGAAAACAGAAAGGGTGATAGAAGGTGTAGGATGGTGTGGTATGTGTGGAACAGAGGATCAGAGTTTACTACTGTAGGCACTGCTGGGTCTTTCCATTACTACTTTTGCTTGAGTACAATCAGAGCGAGTCCAGCTTCAGACAGAAGGTGACAGATTCTCAGAGATCTTGTAAAAGATTCACTGCCTGGGCACTGACATTTAACTATCTTGCCAAGGGCAGCAATAACTAAAAGGCAGTAGCTGAATACAAAGTTTCTGGAATGCACACTTTAAAGACACTCACTTCCTTCTAGCCTGCCTTTCCACCCTTTCCAGGCAGAAAGCACTGTAGTTACATGCAATAAAGAGACTGTGCTATTTCTAATCAAGCTCAGTAAAATATTTTCTTTTTTCCTTTTTGCCTTTAAAAAAAAAAAGGATTTTTTTAAATCCCATATTATTACCCTAACTTGCAGGGCCTTTTTTCAACACAGAAACATGACTGTGAACTACCTTCCTGTTCGTAGGTGCAACTCTGGAAGTGCCTATGAAATGTAAAATATTCCACATGGAAGAATGTATTTCCCTGACAAGGATGCGGTTAGTGCACATGCATTACTTTTACCTTAGCACATGGGAAAAATATTCTGGGATCATCCTGATTTTTTAAAATTTTATTTAATTGTAGAATTCTTCAAATCACATTCCCCATCTGGACTCTTCCAAGACATTTGTAAATGTTTTAACTTCCCTTCAGTGAATACAGCCATCTTTCCAAGTGTAGCCTTTCCCTGGAAGCAGGCACCACTTGCAGAGCTTTCATACCCAGAGAATATAACATGCAGTAGAAAATGTGCAAAGCTAGTGCAGGATGAGTAAAAGCTTTTAAATGTATGTTGCTCATTAATTAGTCAACAGAGTCTCCAGCTGCTTCTCTCATTCAAGGCTGTTTTCCCTTGCCTTTTTCCCCCCCCCCTTCCCTCTGCCCCCAGGAAACTAGCTCCATACATGTAGCTTGCTTTAAAGAGACTTCTGCTGTGTCTCTGATATCACCTATAGTAAGTGCCCCGTATAACACCAGGGAGCATATTTTAGTAACATTATGATGACTCCTTTTCCTTGAAATCATTTATAATGTTTGTACTTTTTCCCCTACAGTTAAATTTACTGGTATTGCACAAGAGTGTACTTAAATATGGACAAAACAGTAAAAATACCCTAACATCTACCTGTGTATGAAAGTGTGTTATGCACATGAGCAGAAAATCCAGGCACTATATGCAATTTAAAAAAGTTATCAAAATAGAAACATGAGGATTAAGTATTGCTAACTGTTTTACAAGAGAGTTCAAAGGCATCAGTGCTAACGATCAAATTTAGCAGTTCTAGGCACTATGCAAAAAATATTAATAGCTTCTGATGCCCAAAACTCACCATAGGTGCTAGTGTATAGATAAAAGTGCATAAATGTGGAAAGTGAGTTTTTCCAGAGCCACAAAAATATTTGTGATGGAGCCTGGAAAGGGAACTTGTATCCCCTGCAATATAGTCTAGGGCTGTAACCTTGGTTTACCATCAGCGCTCTGTAACAGCCACTAACATGTCTCAAAAGCAAGCAAGATCTAAAATAATTCTATTTCTCTGAACATAACGGCTTGTGTATTGGCATGCATACACCTAAATTCATAAATATACACTGCACAGTAAAAGTTTGCCTCCTTGTTTTAAATGAAAGCTGAGGTTACCTCAAAGGTAGCTGAAGGCTGATACCTTTACGGATTATTCAGTTTACCTTGCTTCTCAGTTTAAACAATATATCAGATAGAAAGTAATTCAGAAGTTCACATAGAACATTTTGCTTGGGTGTCAGATGTTTTAACATGAGAGAAGTTTAATTGCTCTGCTTTTAAACCTAGCTCTGATAAAGGCCTAGCCATCCTGTAAGTGTGCCATTCAGAAACGCTTTTGGATTGTTTATGTCTTCTTTCACCAAATTTGTATGAAGGACAATCTTGAGCCATCTGGTGCCTATTTAATTTTTAACCACCTCTCACTTGGAATATTTCTTTCTTTATACTTATTTTGTCTTAACAAATTGGCCATAAGCTAAACTGCACCATCTGTGACTTCCAGTAAATACAACTGTTGCTAATGAAATTACCCAGCTTCATCATTTTGATTTGAATGCATTGCCTGCTTTTTCTATGACCTTTCATTGCTTGCCATCAAATCACAGCTTTCACACATTTAGATACACACTCATGTAGGTCAGGCTTCAGGAATAAATCTTATCTGTGAATCTCAAGAAGCCTGGCCAAGCTTGCTCAGCAGGCTGGCATGAGCTACCACAGCCAGGGCCATGCTAAGAAATCATTATGGCATTTGTGACCATCTAGCTTAGGGGGCTGAACTCAGTGTGTTCCATGCTCCAGGGCAGATCCCCTGCCATGTGACCAATTGGTCACTGTTTCTTGTTCTCTTGTCTCCCATTTGTTTGACTGATTGAATTAATGATTCTGGATGCACTAGCCCAGTCTTTTGGCTAATCCGTCTCTTATTCAATCACAGGACAAATCTGACCAGATTGAACTGGAGGAAGAGAATAGGGTCCTTACCTTAAAGAAAAATAGCAAGGAACTAAGGGAACTGACAGAAGATTAGTGGTGAAGGTGGGGTGTATCATCACACCAATTATTTATACAGAATGTTATGTACAGAAGTAACCTGGTACAATTAATTTGAATCCAGTGAAATCAATTTCCTTGCCCTCATGTTAAACTGGTAGGTGTCAGGTACTTAGTAGCACACAAAAGGACTGCACTTCAATTTACATCAGAAGGAATAGACAGAGGTGAAGTTTCTTTAATCAGAATGTGATTTACTCCAGTAAGTATTCATCCAGCAGACATAGGTAATTTCAGTGGCCATTTACATGGCCCCTGCAATATTTTTATTAGGAGCACAGCATGCCTGATACCAACAAAGCCTCAATCCCTCAAGCAGAGAGATGTAGCCCTAGTGAACTGGAGAAATTAGAAGCATCTATTTGACAGGTACTAGCACCTGTTTCAGAGGTCCCTGAGGTGCTCTGCTAAGGCTTTGGTTCAATATGGATTCCAAAGTATCATCCTGAAATTGCTGTCTTGGTGAGAAATGGCTAAAGACAGACTTTTCAACCTCACAGCCAGAGATACCAACAGTATCATGAAATCAGTTACTGAAAACACCAGCAGGTCAAGTGTTAGAACAGATCTGAGTACAGCACACACCTACTGTACCCTTCCCAAACTTCTCCTTATAGAAACAGTAATACATATCATACAAATAATGTTCCACTATTTTACACCATGGCAAGACCACAAAGAGGTAAAACACGAATGCTGGAAAGACTAAGGAAAGAGCAGCCAGGTTCCTAGGTCACATAAATTGGCTTGCTGTCAAGCCACATATTTGCACCAGTTTGTGATCCCTCCGCCACGGATGAGGAACTCATAACCCAGGTGCATTCTGCATTCGGAAATGAACCCTTATTTCCAGTTTCCTGGAACTGTGGTGACGAATAAAGAAAATCAATTTAACATTTAAAATAAAAATATGAAACTGAATAGGTCAGACTAACTTCCTTTAAATAAGAAAGAGGAAAAGCCAACATAAATTTGCAAAGCCTAAAACAGAGTTCATATTCAATCATTTCTCAGAAATCTAACAACTAGTCAGTATTAGAAACACGATGTGATAAAGACACCAATCTCCTCTGTATATTTATGTTCCCTGTGGCAGACGCTAGTCAATCATTGTCTATCACAATGGGCCAGTGCAGGCATGGAGACAGCTTTGGGTAGGCAAACCACTTCCCCCAAACCATCCATTGCATCCTTTCTAAATGGACATACTTCTCTGACTCCCACTCAGTGTCTACTGAGCATGTCTTTCCAGCTGGAGTCATTAATCTAGTGAGGTCACAATCCACTCTTGATCAAGCTGGTGACAGGTTACATCATCATTTAAGTGCTACAATTTATGAGGCAGATCAGAGGACTGGTGAGTTAGTAGGTGGGCTATGTTTATGCATAGATATGTTGGTATCCAGATGGAAAAGTCAAACAGAATAAGAGCAGATGGCAGTTACACTGGCAGCTTTGATAAAATTTCAAAAGTTGGTACATTTTGTCAGAAAAAGAAAGAATTCTTGTAAATATGCTTGATACTTTCTTCCTGTCAAGGAAGGGGAATCACCTTTGCAAATAAGGTAACTAGTTTAATTTAAACTTCCAAGAAGCCTGGCAGGGTCAGACAGTCTTTGCTGCTGCTTTTCCTATTTTCAGCACAAAATACGTTGTTCTATGGCTCCCAGAACTGTTGTCAGTGCAAACTACAGGTAAACACACCATTTATTTGCTTACTCCACTAGCACAATCCCAATAGAAGCCCATAAAAAGTTAGAAAGATTAATAATTCATTAACCTAAAAGCACTTTTTGGTGTACATTTGATACAGTACGTTAAGGAGTCCAATGAAGAAAAGGCTTTTGGAGCTTGAGCCTTGGATTACTATCAGAAGCACTGGAAAGAAAGGGAAATTTTTAAGTATACTGTGAGGAAAACGTATGTCTGGAACCAGGGATTTTGACAGTGCAGCAATCTTCATGATGTCTGGCAATGTGAAAGTTTCTGTAGTACCAAGCTGATACACAGAAACAAGACTATAAAAGGAAGCAGTATGAACAGCATTGTTCATCAGGGAAGACTTCCAGAAGCTGGCAGAAACTTTAGTGTACAGCCCACAGAAAGTGTTAATATCTTGAAAATACAAGATGCTATATGGCTACCAGTAGATAAGCTGACTTCCTATGTATTTAAAGCAAGTAAGAAGTGAAAGAAAAATAGTTCCTCAAGCTTCCCTCTGCATACAGATGCAGTATTCAAGAGACAATCACAAAAGTCAAGCCAGAATTATAAACCAAGATTTTACAGAGGGGAATGGTACATTTTAGATGGGAAGAAATACAGCAAGAGGAGCTTGCTTCCTCAACTGACTTGCTATGAAGAGACACAAGGACAATTTAACCGTTAACAATTTGGGTTACACATATTCTAATCCATATTCGAGTGTCAACAACTGAGAACAGAAAAACACAATCTAATTTAGTATTTTTTTGTTTGACGGGACTAGGCTTAATGTAAAAGATAACATTCTGCAAATCCTTCTCAGATTCAAGGCATACATGCAGTTAAACTTGCCTGATACCAATTACCCTGCAGTCAGGTCTATGTTTCACAGCATACTCATGTTCTATGGCTAGAACAAGATGCCATTTAAACTCACATAGCTCATGGCTATTACAGCTACACTGATTTCTCTGAAACTATAGGGTATTTTATATTAGAAAAAATACTAACCTTGCTCAGTAACTCCTTAAGAGATCCAAAGCTGTCTTGTCCTGCAGCTGCAAGAGTGATACGCATCCAGCTGAACACAAAATACTGTGTAATCAATTGCATTTTATCTGCACATTTGAGTATCAAGCCATTTATCATCACGCCCAAAGTGAAAAACAAACTCTCCAAAAACTACCTCAAGTAAATTAGAGTGATCCCAGAAAAAGAAGAAACTCAAATATCCCAAAAGCAATAATGAATGGCTGTTTTTATGATAAAAGTTATTTGATGAAAACCATTATGCAACTGCTATCACAGTTTATCAACCTCTGATGTTCTGTGTGCACCTTTGTGTGTTCAGACAAGGAAAGAAGACAGCCAGCCTAATTGGAGAGAACTGGATCCAGAAGAAAAATCTACAATAGGAAATGTTTTGCATGTTTTGTAACACACACTTCTCTGTTGTCAACAGTATCATTTCACTTACATCAGGATAACAGGGTGACTGGGCTATCTAGCCAGCCAGCACAGCTTCTCAGAGAAATACTAACTTGTTCTACAGATGCAATCAAGACAGAGCTATGAACATGCTTTATTGCAAGGAGGAGAAGGAAAGGTTGAATCCTGGTTGAATTCAGATCCAGGAAATTTCTGTATAATATTTTTAAGTGAAAAACAAACTTAAAAAGAACGTTTTGAGGAGAACTGAATTTCTGTGTTTTGTTATTTGAGGTATTCTTTGAAAAAAACCCCAACAAAACAAAAAACACAACGGTCGTTGACATATGGTCTCACACAGATGTATCTATGGAAGACAAGGTTATTTCTGGTTTTAGTAGCATACACAAACCAAATACTGATTTGGCATTACTAAGATGACAGTTTTTAAACAGATGCTGTATTTCATCCCGTCCTTTTCTATAGCCTCCACCCTATGATAATCATATGTGTAGATAGGATAAGTAATTATCCCTAGAAACACATTTGTTGAAGGCAACACAGACTTAGGTCTAAGTTTAAGAAGTAGCTTTGCTAGTACTTTTTCCCTTTTAACTCTCTCTCCTGTGTAATGTACTAAATTAAGGAAATAGAAGTCTTCCTAACAGACATTTCCACTGCTTAATGAAATCGTGAAACGGTACTAGAGTGCCAGTGATGTCATTTAAAAGGGCAAGTGCTCTCACTTTCAATTCAGAAGGAAAATCTTTCTCTCAAGAAACTCAGAACATGTATTGTTCTATTAATATAAATTATTTTTAATAATTCACAACCTCAATTTAAAAAGTTTGGTGTCCTGGTTTCATTAGCCTTCTTCTAATTACCATATATATTTATTAGCATTTTACATCTTATGTTACTTCTAATGTTGAAGTTTTCCTTCTTACTTCCTACCACACAATCCTATGCCAGCGTATTCGTACAGTGTAGGTGCAATACAAAAGAGATTTAAATTTAGACTGCAAAGTTAAACCACTAAAACAAATCCATTTTGATCGAAACATCAACTTGGTATTTTGCTATTAACTCAGTCCTCTATTTCCTGGTTTGTAGCTGCACCTCCAAAAGACAAATTTGGCTCAGAGTTTGTCACTGCAGATCTCTAAAATACATTGGTATGATTATGTGTTAACTCTAGATAGTTCGTGATATTTTTAACATAAATCAGCAAAATCCTAGGAGAACAGACAACTTCATGAAAGAGGAGAAGCATCAGATTAGCTTAGTTTCAGCAGACCTAGGTGCAATTCAACAGCATCTCAAGAGACAGTTCCACATGTAAGCCTTAATTATGAGTTTCTCTTTACCCTAATTGCTGTCCAGTAACAATGTGGTTTATGAAATAAAGCTGTATTAAATGATCATATCAACAAAAAGGGATAGTCTTTCTTCCTCTGGGAGGCACAAATATCTGATTGGCAGTTTAGCTCAGCAGATGAGCAGAAAATCCCCACACTTTGTCAGTTCTGCCCTTGAGCCTGGCCTTATCACAGAATCACAGAATGTTAGGGATTGGAAGGGACCTCAAAAGATCACCTAGTCCAATCCCCCTGCCAGAGCAGGAACCTAAATGAGATCACACAGGAAGGCGTCCAGGCGGGTTTTGAATGTCTACAGAGAAGGAGACTCCACAACCTCCCTGGGCAGCCTGTTCCAGTGCTGTCACCCTCACAGTAAAGAAGTTTCTTCTCAAGTTTAAGTGGAACCTCCTGTGTTCCAGCTTACACCACTGACCCTTGTCCTATCATTGGGCATCAATGAGAAGAGCCTGGCTCCATCCTCGTGACACTCAACCTTTATATATTTATAAACATTAATGAGGTCACACCTCAGTCTCCTCTTCTCCAGGCTAAAGAGCCCCAGCTCCCTCAGCCTTTCCTCATAAGGGAGATGAAGAACATGAATGAATATGAAGAACATGAATGAATTCCAAACTGATTTTATTTAGAATAATCACTTTTTCACACCGTGAAATCATCCAAGTTGTTCTGCTGCACGAAGAATGCACAACAAACTCATCACATGCTCTTCACAGGTTTATGGATCCATCTCCCCTCTTTGTAAAGGATTACAAATGAGATTTCCCAATGTACTTTCTGGTTGAACAGGTGAGCTCAAGAAGGAAGGGGTGCTCCACAGCACATGGTATTCTGAAAAGGAACTCTACCTCTGACAACATACACACAAACAGGATCTGACAAAGTGTAAACTTTTAGTTATTCTCTCGACACTAGGAAGTTCTTGCTAGAAATCTCCTCTACGCCAAACACTTCCTTTACATATAAGATTGCAACTTAACTGCACACCCTTAAACTCCCACCTTAAAAGAATGAATTGAAAAGAATGAAAAAAGGGAGCACAGGTCTGCTAAAAAAAGCAAGAGAAATGAAAGACAGAACTTTTCTCTTATACACAAGCTTCTGCTGATCTACAAATGAGTAAGAGCAGTGTGAGAGCAGATTAGAAGAGGAGCTCTCCTCCTGGTTGTATTTCAATCACTGTATCTACTCTCCACAATGGAATGCCTGTATTTCATTGTGAAATAAAGAGAAACACCAAAAGAAAATAACCTCCAACCCTTCCCAGCAAGTAGCCTTTCCAAACCTTGCCTGCACATTTTTGTTACAACTTCCACCACTTCTAGTAGCCTAGGAAGTGACCATCAGTCACTTTTTCAGAATTAGATGAAAAAAAATCATGTTTTGTTTAGTTAGGAGACATCCTTTCAAGCTAGGTGACACAGCTCCACTGAAGAACTTCTGAGCCTCTCGATGCATTCTGTTTGTAGAAGTTATTTAGTAAATAAAAATAATTTCATTGCTTTCTGAGTCATCAGCTCTGTACTTCATCTAACTTGTCCTCATCATTCCCTCATTGTTTCAAACATTAAGTAAGTTGTAGCTGTTCACAAAAAAAAAAAAAAAAAAAAAAAAAAAAAAAAAAAAAATCTAAGGAAGACTTATGAAGATTTTTTTTCTCTTTTTATCGGGTTCAACTGCTGTTCTTCCAGACAGCACTGGAAGAAACAAGACTCAGTACCTGAAGTGATATATATCATAAAGGATATACACATACATATACACACTTTGCCACCAGCTTTCAGATATAAAACACTGTCAATACACATCTGATGTTATAGTGGATTTGACTAAATAAATAGTCCTATTATCTGCTGAAACATTTAACTTCAGAAATATTAAGAGACAGTATTAAAGAATATCCTTAATGCTAAGAAATTCTCAAGTTCCATATCTGTAGTGACCTAAGGACAGTTACCTCAAGACCTAAGATATCCATACTGAATTAATATATTAGGAAAAATATCAGGCCCTCAGAATTTGATGTCTTGATATTTTAACTTCCTGAGAAAAGCAAAAGCAATTTTTGATCTGTGGTCCTAAAAAGAAAATGAATTATGGGCTGGATGAAATTTAATTTAGCCTTCTTTGTCCTTACTGGGAAAAAATACTGTGTTTGTGTTTAAAAAAAAAAATAAATTTCAAATTATTTCAAATGAGTATATAAAAAATTTCTGTTCTATTAGTGACAAGCACTTGCATTTCCACAGCTGAGCCTGAAAAAACAACTTTGTACATGCAGCAGAAACATTTAAAATTTACTTCAGGTTTTCCTTACTCAATTATTTTTTAAGAGTCCAGGATTTTTACATTATTATTTTAATACCTGGTCATCATTTATGACTCTTCCATTTATGATTCTGCAGTATAATAGGACAGAGAAAATGAACTTTGTCTTCCTAGAAAAAGTAGCAAAGTTCAAATAACGTGCAAGATGTTCTCTCATGTCCATAGGTCTAAAACAGATGCCTTTCACATTTAAGTAATCCCTAAGAGTTTTCAGGTGCTTGCGTAACATGAGCATATTACTATACAGGAAATTAAGTCCAGGTCATAACAGGAAATATTACAAACTCTTATTTCTATCAATATAACTTCAGAAAGAGGGAAGGAATACATCAAGTTGCCTAACAATATTACTAAAAAGTGTCTACCGCTCTTGTACAACATCTTTGACTCTACAATTTAATGTTTATTAAAAACAAGCAAATTTGTTCCTACCAACTTTCACGTACATATATGTAATTAATCACCTTCACTGTATGTCTTCCAGAGATTCACAGATATTGAATGATTTCCAGATCTTTTGCTTAGAAGCTAAAGGCAAATTCATGTTTTCTTCATCAGTTTTATCTGCAAAAGGTGTTTTTTTTCCTACAAAGTAATTAATAAACAAACTGCAGTCATACCTCAAATAAATTAACATAAAACCCCGCAGTTTTAAAAATGTTTCACATTCCTGGTAAATATTTCTGCCTTCACAGAGAAGCAGATCTGCAGGTAGAACATACCTATCTATCTATTAGTTTAAGGTGGCTGATCTGCAGAGACTTCTGCAGGAACTTTTCCTTTTTTAAAGCTATTATCTTTTAGATCTTCAAACTGCCACACAATATTCCTATTTCAGGAATATGTATTTTTACTTGTGATTAAGAATTAGATATAGTGAAAAATACTTTCTACTTAAAAAAATAAATCACATAACAAAATCAGAAATGTGTCTGGTGATGCTTTTTTAGAGCATCATTTACTCATTTTGTGTAGAATATGTGCTGGAAGCCAGTTTGATGTTTAAGTGGGACTTGACTCAGTTTTCAGAAAAATAAGCTTACAGCACATCATCAAGTCCTTTTAGGGATTAGTTAGTATCAAATATATCCTTATTAGCATTTCAAGTTTCCTAAAAAGAACTGCTATCAGCTTTTCAAAGTGGATAAAGCCAGACACTTGGTTCTGAATCAAGGCATTTGATTGAAGGGAAAAAATTATCCATGTAATAAAAAAAAAGACAAGGAGTCACAACAACAACAGAAATTTGCTGTGCTACAAGATAGTCTGTTACAGCATGGCATGATTCTTCTTACCTACTGAAAGAGGTGATAACAGTGAAATCTCCATAGGACTGAAACCTAAGAAGTTAGATTGAAGGAGCATCAGATCTACAAAATTCAGTGCTCAAAGTCAAGAAATGCTAAAAATTAGAATGCCTGTGCAACTCCAGCAAGTTTGCTTCATAAGCATGCATCATATGGCGTTCTCTAAATTTTATTGCAGGAGCCCTGTCTCCCTTAAGGGAGTGAAAGGCCAGTGCCCAGAAAAAATACTGAACCGCAGGAGGAAGAAAGCTGGTGCCTGTAGCATCCTCTTGCTCTGTCTCCCTTTGTGAGAGAATCTGGAAAGCTTGAGGAGAAAGATATAGAATCATAGAATGGTTTGGGTTGG
>NW_010315182.1:0-2503 GCF_000700745.2 Antrostomus carolinensis
AAAAAGAAGAAGAAAAAAAGACAGACACGGGGCTCACTGGCCTCCACAGCGATCTGCCCTGCACCTCCCAGGCTTTCTGAACTCTTTTTCCACGCACCACGACGTGGGGGAACCACAGGTGAGCTTTGTGGCACACAGGACCAGGTGCCACCTTAGCACAGCTCCATGGTCCATCCCAACGGCATCAGTTGGTGTCCGTCACCCCGTCCCTCCGTTGAGCTTCTCATGGCATTTTACCCCTTCTACTAAGCTCATTATTTTTCCAGCCACCTCTAGGCTTTGGGAGATGAGGGGGAAGGTCCCCTATTTGGTGGTGGGTCACCCCATGTTGTTTTCACTCATGTTTCCCTGAGTGAGATGGGCACACGTGTGAGCACCAAAAGGATGCTCGGTGCCAGCCCTGGTGCCTCTCACACACAGCATCCAAACCCACGGTGGCAGCTAAAAATCATGGGGCTGTGCTTCTGCCCACAGAGCCCCACACCCCACAGCCAGCAGCACCCCAAAAACCTTGGGGGTCCCTTTGCACGGGATCCTGAGCTGCAGCAAACAGGTCCCTATACTCGAGCTGTCACATGTTTGGACACAGAGGTACAAAGCCACTTCACCCTCCCCAGCTGCTGCCTAAATTCAAGGCTGGGGGAAGCTCCAGCTGCTGGAGCCGTTTGACATTTCACCAACAGATTTTTTTATATATATATTTTTTTTGCTGGCGTGATGGGAGCTGCCCCACGAGCCACTGGGACCATCATCAACCTCCCTCTGAAAGAAAAAAGCAGAAGGATTGGTGCTGGGTGCCAGTAGCTGCCCATCATCTGCCCCAAATCATCACACCCTTACTAAGGGGCAGCCCTGACTCTGCTCCTGCTGCTCTTCAGCTCAGAAGAGTCACGCTTGGCTGGGTCTGGGTGAAGACCCCAAGGAAACTGCTTTCAACCTGACTTTTTCCCCTTATTAGTGTAAGCTGTGGTGACCCTGATGGTGTTACCCCTGCTCTAGGGTGAGGATTCAGGCTCCTGTGTTCATGGCTCAGAGGTTGCTCATCCTCCCAGATGCCAGAGCCTCCTCCAGCAGCAGCGATGGGGCTCAACCAGCATCACCTCCCAGGACCAACACTCCTGTACACGGGGCAGGACTCATTTGCAAAGAGAAACAGCAGGAAGGAGCCAGGGTCTGGTTCATGCCATTTTTATCACTATCATTATTTTCGCTCAGGGGGAGACCCCAGAGAGTCTGGGGGGGGGTGGGGGACCCCCTGCCACCTTATCCCATTGCAGGACCAAAGGGATCCAGCAGCAGCGACTCTCCAAACCACAACCACACTGCAAGGCTGGGTTTGCTCCTCACCCCTCTATGCTTCGGAGGAACTAGAAGCTCATAAAATCCCAGTCATGCAGCAGCTCCTGGCCAAGCTCCTCTTCTCTGGGGGAGCAGAAAGATTTGGGAAGAAGCTTTTCCTGGCCCATTGGGATAGTTTTCATTGCACAACAAAAACACAGCAAAGATGAAGGACTCCAGCAAGAAGCTGACAGCCCTCCCCGTTTACAAGGGGGTGTTCAATTGTCCCCAGCCAGCCCGGGACTCCCCGCATCCCACAGCACACACCAGCACACAAGGGGCTCTTTGTGCCCAGTACCACCTGTCCCCCCTTCCCATATCCCGATTTCCCCGGGGTCCCCAAGTCTGTTCCTTGCAGCGAGGGGCTTTGGCAGCTCCTGTCTCCACATGCCACGACCCAGCACGGCTCAGCAGAGCTGTGGGCAGGCACAGTTGCTCTGCCCGTGCAGGCAGGAACGCACACCCTACTGTGTGCCCACCACTTGTGTGCCATGGGGGGGCTCTTGGGCAGAACAAGGAGGACGAGAGGGATGGGAGGTGTTTCATGTCACCCTGGCAAAGTCACACGTGGCTGTCGGAGTCACATAGCTGCTGGGCTGATGGTGATGGGGCCCCGTGGGGATGGGTCACCCTCGCTTTGTCCCTTAAATGAAGGCAGGAGAAGGGTTGGAAGGGACCTTTGGACTGTGGTTTGCAGCCTGAGATTCTCACGGGTAGCACCCGTGGGTGTTCCCCTGGGCTGTGCCAGCTGCACCAAGAGTCACATCCAGTATCCAGCTCCCAACAACCAGCCTTGCTTGAAAATAAACACACACAAACCATCCACCCTGCAAAAAATGTGTGTTCTCCCACACCAAGCACCAGGATGGACCCACAGACCCGAGGTAACACAGCAGGATGGACAGAATGGGAAGCCCAAAGGTCAGTGTCGTACCTGGAGACCCAAATCACAGCCTGAGACCCTCCAAGAAAGACAAATACTGCCCTGCCTCTGCCCATGCTGCAGCCCTCACAGGTAAGGATGGGTCTCCCAGGTGTAGCCATGTCCTGGGGACCTCCCCCAAATTAACACTCCAGCTCCCAAAATCCTTATCTCACAGCAAGAAAAATGAGCAGAAAAGGTGAATTCACCTGCAGCACAGATTGGTGAGGATGGCCCTGCCTG
>NW_010315182.1:2536-3763 GCF_000700745.2 Antrostomus carolinensis
CCCCTGCCCATACCCCCCGCCTCCGTTAGCCAGTCACACTGGTGTGCAAACCCCTGCCCCAGGGGCCTGGCTTTCCGGCTGGGCGTGCAAGGTAGAACAATAGGGCCAAGCCCTCTATTGTTCCAGACAAAAGATAAGCCAGGCTTTGGCATTCCCCTAAGCCCTCATGGGCAGGCAGCAGGCAGGGCCACCACCCTGGGTCAGGGCAGAGGGTTTTTCTAAATCCTCCCCACATCAGCTCATTTTTAGCAGGTGTACAGAGGGGCTGCTGAGGTGGGGGGGACCCACCTTCCCAGTTTGGGGCTTGCACACCCCTGCACACACACACACCCCATCCCTGCAGCCATGCTGGTCCCCAGTTTCTGCTGCAGTGACTTCTGCATGTCCCCAGTGTCCCCAGGACACCAGGGATGAGCTGTGTGCTCAGCGCTTTCCTCGCTCCTGTCCTCTCCCCACCCTGAGCTGCTTCTCCTCTCCCCATCCCATGGGGGACACAGTGGGGACAAAGCACCCTGGCAGCCATGGGGTGGTGGCAGGAGGGATGTGGGTCACCCAGCACCCCGGCACATCCGCTGCCATCCAGACCGCACCGTCACCCAGCTCAGCTTTTCCAAACAAGTGGTTTTCCAAGCTCTGAACCAAACTGTGAACCGGAGCCGTGTGGTGCCATCAACAACCAGCCAGAACAAGGGAGGAAGACTACAGGGGATGAAGAAGGCTGCTCGCTGCAAACCCACACCCATCCAAGCACCCAAAGTGACTTTTCATAGAACCCCAGACTGGTTTGGACCGTCACCCAGCTCAGCTTTTCCAAACAAGTGGTTTTCCAAGCTCTGAACCAAACTGTGAACCGGAGCCGTGTGGTGCCATCAACAACCAGCCAGAACAAGGGAGGAAGACTACAGGGGATGAAGAAGGCTGCTCGCTGCAAACCCACACCCATCCAAGCACCCAAAGTGACTTTTCATAGAACCCCAGACTGGTTTGGGTTGGAAGGGATTGGACTTTTATGTCCAAAAAGTTTCCATTTCTGGCTCTTGCCCGGCAGCAGCTCAGGCCCCGGCAGCAGCCCCAGCACCGCGGCGGCAGCAGAAGCTGCTGCATGATGTTGGCAATGCCATCGAGTATTTCCATCTACCCCCTTCTACATCTTCTCTTCCTTCTCCTGTTCACCTCTGGCTCAGCCCAGTGGGTAATAACCCCATTTCACACGGCCAAAGAGGATCA
>NW_010315183.1:0-2207 GCF_000700745.2 Antrostomus carolinensis
CGGGGTGCTGCCCAACATCCAGGCTGTGCTGTTGCCCAAGAAGACTGACAGCCACAAAGCCAAGAGCAAGTGAAATAAAGTTGGGGAGCATTGCCACCTCAAAAGTAACACCCAAAGGCTCTTTTCAGAGCCACCCACTTTCTCATAAAAGGAGCTGTAGATCTTAGCAAAAAAAAAACCAAAACAAAACAAAAAAACAGAAACCAAAACCAACCACCGTTGTTTTTGGTGTTGAAAATTAATGTTTCTGCACTTAACATGAAAACCTAAGAAAACCATAAATTTTCAGACTTAAACGTTGTAAGATAATCTGTTAATTGCTGGTAAATACATGGTAAACGTAAGGTTTTATTCCCTATAAAGGGAATTGCTTTGCCCTGGTGGGGTGAGAAAGAAACCACAGTCGAAGGTGACGGCGAGAAAGAGTTCACAGTCCCAGTGGCCTCTCCAGTGTCAGCCTTGGCCTCGTATGAAGTTGAAGTAACTCACTGATGTCTTTAAAAACAATCTTCCCCACGTCTAAACAACCTTTTGACCTACAGATGCAGTCATTTTTTTTCCCCAACAATAGACATTATGAATTATTAATTTTTAAGACAGTTTTCTCATGGCTTTGTCTGAGCCATCCTCCCTGTTTTCTGCCTGAAAGCCGAGTGGGTTTGAGAGTCATTTGTCATCACTGGACAACCAATTTGAGGTAAAAAGGACTGCTGCCATTTTTTATTCTACCTTATAGATAGTGCTGAACATTACCATAAAGGCGTTGAAATAAATACAAACAAACAAAAAAGTCAGTGGTTATAGGTTATTAAACACATTTTAATAATTATCCATGTGAAAACAGAAATTACTTGAGTGATAATATTGTACAAAATTTTAGTACCACTAACAGTTACAATAGCAAGTGGTAACAAACAGTTTACAGGCCTTTGGCAAAACAAAGAGTTATAGACATTAATGAAAATACCAGAGAATACTTGTTTTAATTCTCTATGGTCTGAAAAATAAAATGCATTTATTTTTAATTTGTTTAAGTGTGGTCTTGGTACAGCGCAGATTAAGAGTTTCCCTCTCTTGCTAGCAGCCAGTCAATTTAACATGGCAAATACATGGTAATTTTAATATTACTTCCAATGCAGGAATCAGTCACTGGACAGTAAAAAATGGAATATTTCACAATCTGATGTGAAATGGGAGCCCTAAATGGGAACTGGAACAAGTTTTATTGTGTAGAAGTGTGGAAAAACCAGCTGCAGCAGTGTCTCCTCAGATAAGGATGACTCAAATTTGTACCAATCAAACTGTATCAAAATAAACACACTGCTGGATTATGAAGCAATGGGGCACTGATTATCATTGTTAATGAAAACTGACCATGTTAAGTTCTTATGTCACCTAATTTATTAAGAAAATAAGTATTTCTGTAGCAGAGCAGGAGGGAAGCATGTCTGTATTGTGCACACTGAGCAACACAGTACAAGCTGCTATCCTGTAAAAAGTCATCACCTTCTGGGTCACAAACAGCCCTTCACTAGGCTTCAATCTGCTTCTTGCCTTGTTGCATAAGTCACTACTTTATTTTATTTTAGTTATTTTGAAAGAGGTAAAGGATTTTGGACAAAGAAGCTAATTTCTAATCCATATTCAGTGCTCAAGATGAGCCTGTGTTACTTCCTCTTCTTTGAAATCAATTTGCGATTAAAATATCAATTCAAATCCTTGATTTTCAGCTCAGACTAAGAGAAGACCCTTTAAAGAATAATAATTAATTGTTTTGGAGGTTTTGTTGCCCACGTCCCGGATTTTATTTAGAAGGAAAAACAAAAGTTTCTGTCTCCCGAGGTCTGTCCAGGTCCAGGACTCGGCGTTTATCGCCTCTTTTTTAACTCCCCCTTTGTCTCTGCGAAGGGAAACTTTGCCGAGGGGAACAACAGTCTTTCTTTTCCACGCCGCTGCGAACTGAGGGGGGGTTGGCGGCAGAAATTCTGATTAAAACTGGCTTTTTTGACTCCTAAGAAACACAAAATGAGCGGGGAGAAGGGACCTTTCTGCCGTGCAGCGGGGCGGGCGCTGCAACGCACCAATCACCGCGCGGCTCCGCTCTATAAATACGAGGCCGCGGACGGGCTCCAGGCCCAGTGGTTTCCTCTGATTCGTGGACGTCGGCTGCCACCATGTCGGAGACCGCGCCTGTTGCCGCTCCCGCT
>NW_010315185.1:0-6353 GCF_000700745.2 Antrostomus carolinensis
GAACTGGCTGGAAATAAAGAGTCTGAACCGGTACAAATGGAGAAAAAAAACCCCAACCAAACATTATCCGCTTCCTGTAGCTCTCCACCCAATGATACACACATCCCGCCACGGCAAAGGGGCTTCCTGAAAAACCGTCCCGCGGAAGGAGCTGCCTTCCGAGCTCCAGCATGGTGGTTGGTGGCCATGGGTGGGATGTGTCCCACACTGTGCTGAGTGATGGGAACCCACATCCCATCATAGAAGCACAGAATGGTTTGGGTTGGAAGGGACCTGAAAGCTCATCCAGTCGCAACCCCCCTGCCAGCAGCAGGGACACCTTCCACTAGACCAGGTTGCTCAAAGCCTCATCCAACCTGGCCTTCAACACTTCCAGGGAGGAGCAGCCACAACTTCCTTGGGCAACCTGTTCCAGTGTCTCGTCACCCTCACAGTGAAGAACTTCTTCCCAATATCTACTCTAAACCTCCCCTCTTTCAGCTTAAACCCATTTCCCCTTGTTTTGTCCTTAACTGCCCTTACGAAAAGTCCTTCCCCAGCTTTCTTGTAGCCCCTTCAGGTATTGGAAGGTCGCTATAAGATCTCCCTGTCAAATCCGTGCCCTTCCTGGCAGCTCAGGGATGTCTCCACCAGCCCAGAGCTTCTTCCTCCATGAGCATCATTCCCTCATCCGTGCTGTGGGAGCTCTGCTGTTGTGGAGGCAACAAAAACCTCTCAGTGAGGATGAGGAAGTCTGTCCACCTTCTCACTCTTGCTGTTATAATGGAGATTATTCCAATGGGTTATTCCTCTCTTTTCCCATATGCATTAATAAAAACTTTCCTGAGCTTGCTCCAGGCAGAATAAACCAGGTTTTACCCATAAACAGCACAAAGGATTTGGGGTAACGTGGCTGATGCTGCCAGAGGGAAACTGGGTAACTCTGCCCTGATCAGTGGGAGGATGGACAGCAGATGACCTCACCAACCAAATCCTCCTGGGGCCTTAACCCCTGTCAATGTAACCCCCATTTCATCCCATCAAATTTGGAAGCTGGAGCATAATTTACAAGGTAGACAGCTTGAGAGGGCAGGGGAAAGCTGGTCTGTAACAACAAAGCTTTCACAGATGGTATCTCGGTGTTCTCCTGGTGTAGGACAATAGGACAATAAATAGAAAAGGGTCACTGGCAACCCCAAGGCTTTGGGTGAGGTTCCCAGCTGATGCAATTCAATACGGCTCCGCTGAAGTTAATAACCTTTTAGTAGAGCTGATTGCACACCATGGTTCCTTGTGCTCTTAAAATCATTCCCAGAGTTTCTTTTCCCCTGAGGACAGGGGAAAGCCGCTCTCTCTGCTCTCTATATCCCAGCTGAGGTCAGGCATTGCCATCCCCAGAGCTCTCCTTCCCTCCCCACGCCGCTGCTGGGCGGTGGGTGTGCGGTGAGGTGGGCAGCGTGATCTCCAACGCTCAGCTGAGACGTAAAGCAAGGTCAAAAATGCACCGGCCAGGCTCTTACG
This sequence comes from Antrostomus carolinensis, assembly GCF_000700745.2. Lineage (NCBI taxonomy): Eukaryota > Metazoa > Chordata > Aves > Caprimulgiformes > Caprimulgidae > Antrostomus > Antrostomus carolinensis. The sequence continues at coordinate 1,501 of NW_010315185.1, forward strand.
TCAGAGGCAGCCAAGCATCCCTGAAGCTCTTCCCACTGTTTCTAAGAAGTCCTCACTCCCTACGAGCAGCAATGGCCAAATAAGGTGCCGAAACACACGGTCGCTTCCATGGGGATGGGGATGACACCTACCAGATCTGCCGGCAGATGGGCAGCTCCCAGCCGGTGCTCCGCAGAAACCGGGAGGCTTTTCCCATGAAATGACTCCACGGGCATCTTTGGGAAATCAGTGATGAAGCTGAGCAGCTTCTTCCCTGTCCTGGTTTTATTCGACTCACTTTGCCTTTTTTTTTTTTTCCCTTTTTTTCCCGTTTGTGAGGTTTTTTGTTGTTGTTTTTTTTTAAACTGTTACGTGCAGTTGTTGGATCCAGCTGGCTTTCCTGCCTGGTTGCTCCGGGGTTGTGAGCAAGCTGGTCAGACTGGCTCTTTCTGGGGTGAGTGGCCATGAAAATTTGCCCTGTGCATTTGAGTGCCTCGGTTGGTGGCTGGAGCAGGAACAGCAGGACAAGTGATGAGAAAACACTCTCCTTGGAGGGTGTCAGAGCCCTGGGACAGGCTGCCCAGAGAGGGTGTGGAGTCTCCTCCTCTGGAGATGTTCAAACCCACCTGGACACTTTCCTGTGCAACCTGGTGTAAGGAACCTGCTTTGGCAGGGGGGTTGGACTGGATGATCTCCCGAGGTCCCTTCCAACCCCCACCATCCTGTGATTCTGTGACTGAGCACCCAGCCCAGCTCCATATACAAAGGCAGAGAAATTCCCCAAATCTCTGTGTCAACAACTCCGTTTCCTCAAATGCTCCAGCATGATGTGCTCTGACCTGGTGGTGGGCAGCCCCTGCTCAACCCCCATCACCTCTCTGATTCACCTGGGTCTTGATATTCCCCATCTGCAGCTTCTTCCTTAACTCAAAAAAAAGGAGAAATGCAGATGCCTGGTTTTCCCCGGCACTTTTTGTGTCTCACACCCCCCTGCATGTGTGCTCCCTTACAACCACCACCACTGGTACCACTCCTCTTCCTTCACACGGGGTTTGCAAGCTCCATACTTCTCCCTGACTTTTACTATGAGCTCTTTACTCATCCCTTCAGTGATGGGGGACTTGGAGCCTGGAGAAGAGGCGACTGAGAGGAGATCTCATGGGGGTCTAGAACTTCCTCCCAAGGGGAAGAGGAGGGGCAGGCGCTGATCTCTTCTCTCTGGCCACCAACGAATGCCAGGAGCAGAGGAAATGGCAGGAAGATGTGGCAGGGGAGGGTGAGGTTGGCCATGAGGAGAAGGTTCTTGAGGCAGAGGGTGGTGGAGCACTGGAACAGGCTCCCCAGGGAGGTGCTCATGGCACCAAGCCTGACAAGATTCCAGCAGCATTTGGCCAAGGTCCTCAGGGACATGGTGTGAATGTTGGGATTGTCCTGTGCAGGGACAGGAGTTGGACTCCATCGTCCTTGTGGGTCTCTTCCAACTCACAACATTCTGGGATTTTATGATTCTATGAAATAAACTTTGTCAGTGACTGAACAGCAGCACAAATCACTGAGTTCCTGCTCCTGCATCTCTGGCACCGCTAGCAGCAGGTGGGAGAGGTTCAAACCACCTGGGTGGTTTTCTCCACATGTATCTTCATCTCCTCCCACTTTTAAGTGTGCTTTGGACGTAGCCAAGGTTCACTTTTCACAAATGATCATTTCCCAGCAGAGAGAAGGTCATGGCTCCTGGCAAAGGAAACGTGCTGGGTAACTCAGCTTCCTTGTTTATTCCTGGCCACATTCGTTCTTCCCTGATTTTGTCCTTTCGGGAATGTCCACCAAACTTGGCTTTTTCATTTGTCTGAATGTGTGTGCAGAGCAGTGAAGCTGTCACAGCTACGTCTTGTACAAATGTGCAATCTCATGGTACACACGAGTTATTCAGCAGCCTTGTAATGAAAAGAGGGATAATATTTGGGATTAAGGTCTTGAAGAAGCACTCGAGATGTGGAGGTTTGTCTTTCTAGATAGTAGTAATTCCCTCTTGTGATCTTGCCAAGATTATTTAGCATCTCCATGATATTATAATATTACAACAATATAACACATAATATTTGTTTATGTCCCTTAGGACACAACTCCAGCGATGCAGTCCCACTGCTTTGCCCATGCGTAGCCTTCCTCCAGGTTCATCATCTCAGCTGGATGCAATGTTTGCTTCTGATGAATAAGGTCAGAAGAATTCCCAGGAGTTTGTCTCATCTTTGGACCTGGCCCTAACAGCACCCTTTTCTGGGTGGGTTCGTAGCTGGTGTGGTGTCCTTGGGTTTTCCCACTGGCTGTGGAGGAGAATGGAGATGACAGCAGGTATTGGAGCTGGAGTATGTGGAGCCCAGGTTGAACACACAAAGCAATGCTGCCTATCTTCATGGAGTTTGAGGGCCAGGAATAGGTCTGCAGACTCAAGTCCTTGCATCTTCAATGTCCCTTCCAACCCTAACCATACTATGATTCTATGATCTTCAGGAGGGGACATTTGTCCTAGTTAATCCAAGGGAAATTCAGGCAAGCTGATGTGGAAATGCATCTGGGTGCTCTGGGCAAGGACTAATGATGCCAAGATGGGTATCACAGAATCACAAAATCAATTGCTTCGATTTGGAAAAGCCCTTTCAGATCATCAAGTCCAACCATGAACCCAACACTGACAAGTCCCTGACTAACCCATGTCCCTCAGCACTATGTCTACACGACTCTTCAATCCCTCCAGGGATGGGGACTCCACCACTGCCCTGGGCAACCCCTTCCAATGCCTCAGAACCCTTTCAGCAAAGAAATTCTTCCTCACATCCCATCTCAACTGCCCTGGCCACAACTGGAGCCCATTTCCTCTTGTCCTGTCCCTTGGTCCTTGGTTGAACAGACCCACCCCCACCTCTCTCCACCCTCCTCCAAGGGAGTTGTAGAGAGCCATCCTTACCTAAAATGAGATCCATTGGCCTCAGGAGGGCCATATGGCCAGTTCTCTCCTCCTGATGGCCAAGGACACATGGAAGAAGCCAGGGACCAAGATCTGAGACTGTCACAACCATCCAGCTTGGTCCTTCATGTCCAAAGCTTACAAAATACATCCCTGCAGCTGGAATAAATCCTAGCTTGCAAGAGATAGCTATGCTCAGATAAGAGACATGGAGCCAGAGTGTCCTATGTCCTCCCTTGGTAAGTCCAGCCAAGGTTTCATTGCTCTACAGCTACAAAATCACATCTCGTTTCCATGCTGCATGTGTTTAACATCAGCCCCAGTGCACCGGAGCCTGCTAGGCTGGTGCGGCAGGACAAACCCCGCTGCAGAGCTCTTCTCTGTCCCCTCTTCACCTTCTTTCCAGGAATTGGGGTCAATTAAGCTCTCGAAGCCTCAGGCTGGGACGTTTGTTTCTCAGCCTCTTCCTCCGCAATCAGCTTTTCATGACAAATAACTCCGCTGGCTCTCTGGACTCGGCGTGTGTCAGGCATGAGCTTCCTGTTGACATTAATCCTCTGCTGTCGTTTATCTTTCATCCTTTTTCTATCATGCGTTGTCTCCTTCTGATGTTTCCAGCTGCCACCGAGTGTGACTCTTGCCTTGGCCCAGGAAGGATGCAACATGCCCGAAATAATTTTCGAGTTGTCCTCAGAGTCAGAAGGGTCCTTGAACTTTGTGTCTGAACGGGCTGGTGGGTCCTGGAGCACCCTCTTGACATCTGTTTTAGCCAGAGGGAGTTGTTAGCAGAACACTTGAACCCATCTGATGGAGAAATTGGATAAATCCCAGGTAAATTTTCCCAAAAGTTGATTCATCCCAGGACTGAAAATGTCCATCCAACTCCCTGCCTGGTGCCTGAGTGTCTCACAACAGCCATGCCCAGGACTCCACTCTCGTTGCTGATCATCTTCTGCATCGCTTGTACCTGGCTCATGGGTTTGTACCACTCATTGTCCTTGACATCATGTCACCTCGTGACTTGCAGCAGCAAATCCCACTGCTCTGCATGTTTTAGTAAAGGATGGGGCAGAAGTGCTGCACAGGAATGCAAGAATGTGTCCTTCTCAGCTGCTACCATCTCCATCAGTCCTTCAAACAGCCCCAGGACCCCAGGGATGTTGGATCATTGCCTCCATCCAGCCGAACCACCAAGGTTTCCAAATTCTTTTGGCAAATCCTGTCCCAAACGTAGCTTTCCCTGGCTGCTTGCACCAGCTCTGGGAGGATGCTCTCCTGAGGATGCTGGGGATGCTTTGTGTGGTGCTGTCAGCAACTGGTTGGTGTATCTCATTTTCCAAAAAACCCAGAGTGGAAAATGCTGTGTTTTGATGAGGTAATCCCAGAACGTGATCAGTCTGGAGAGTTTTTTGAGTGACTTTGAAGGGTTCTTTATCCCCCTACTGATTTGTACTTGCCCAAGAGAAAGGGGGTAACTCCAACCCAAAGGTTCAAAGATCTCACAGCTCCATTTTTCTCCTGTAATATTCAACATATTAAACAACTTCCTATTGTCCAACAGATTTTTTTGAGCCTTTGCCCCTCCTGTTCTGGCTTTTCTCCACCTCCCAAAGGCCTCTTATTCATTTGCCTTTACAAATACAAAGTACAGGCTGGAAGGCTGAATTTCTCCCATGCTTGAAGAAAACCCAAATGTCATGCAGTGTTCCATCAGCATCTCTGGAACTGGTGACCCTGGGGTGTTAGAAGAAACAGCCAGCATCAGTTATCCACTGCTAGTCAACAAGAAAAAAAACCCCAAATCCCAAATAACTCATCTGATGGCTCTGACACCATCATCTGCAGAACTGGCCAGATAGTGGAAAGTGACTATTTGGAAGTGATTTACTGGGAAGCAGTGGGAACCCCC
>NW_010315185.1:6383-13086 GCF_000700745.2 Antrostomus carolinensis
TCACAACTTCTATTCACATCCTTTCGGGGCAGCTGCTTGATGGGAAGTGGAGCTGTGGGAAAGCACCCAGCACCCTGCAGATCCACCCAGGTGGTGAAGGAAGGGAGGAAAACTGTCCCCAGCATCCTGTATAACCTTGTCCTGTGTATTTACAAAGCAGTTACAACATCAAACCCCCACCCTAAGCCCTGGCACTGACGCTTCCCGTTATCTCTCCAGCCCCAGCACTCCCCTCCCCAACGGTCTGGGGAAACTGGCTCCCAGCCCACGGGTTTTCCTTCTATCAGCACAGGGAGCAGCGAAGCAAAACTCATCCATCACGCTTCATCAGGGGGCCCAAGGAGGTGCAGGACATCCCTGAGACGTGCTGGACCATTCCTATCCCTATGGATATCCCCCAAGCCCAGCCAGAAGGAAGAAGAAGTTAGCAGCAACAACTCCCTGGAAAAGCCACCATTTCATTCCCATCACCCAATCCCAAAAGCATCCAAATCCTCTGGAATAAGGGACTCGGAGCCAGCCATGCTGGTGCAGGGAGCCAGGAGTTCCCCAAGGCTGCAAAGCCCCAAAGGCCAAACAAGAGTAGCAGCCACCCCATAAATCACACTGGTCCTGTAAATCCCACCCTCCTGATAAATCCCACCCCTGCGGCGGGAACCTGTGAAGGCTGGAGGAGGAGGAGAAGAAGGAGGAGGAGAAGAAGGAGGAGGAGGACACCAAGGACATCACTAAGGTTTGGCTGCCTTTGCTCATGTGCTGCTGGAGAACAAAAAGCTCTGAAGGAGGGTTTTTATCGAAACACACGTCAGAGCTCTGTGAAAGCCGGGCTGATAACAGGAACCTGAGCAAAGAAACCGATGTGACGTGGGCAACGAGGACACACGTGCCTCAGGGGGCATCTGGCCACACAGCCCTCATGGAGCTGTCATGAAGGGCATTTTCACCCTGTGTGAATCACCCAAATTTATCCCAGACCCTGGGTTCCAGGTACAAGGGGAGTGACCCAGCATCATCCCCTACAACCACTTCACTTGGGCATCTGTGGGGCCCCCCACAGCCCCCCCCATGCTGCTCTTCTATGTTGTTTTTAACCAAACACAAGCATCTCCAAGCTCTTCTCCCTGGGTTCAGGGTGTTTGTGAGCAGCCTCCCTGGACATGGGTCAACTTCCCTGGTCAAATCCGGGTAGGAACGGCTGCAGCCAAGGAAATTGTGGGAATTTTCTCCCCATTTTACAGATAGAGATGTAAGGGCAATTAATGACAAAACAAGGGGAAATGGGTTTAAGCTGAAAGAGGGGAGGTTTAGATGAGATATTAGGAAGAAGTTCTTCACTGTGAGGGTGGTCAGACACTGGAACAGGTTACCCAAGGAAGTTGTGGCTGCTCCTCCCTGGAAGTGTTGAAGGCCAGGCTGGATGAGGCTTTGAGCAACCTGGTCTAGTGGAAGGTGTCCCTGCTGCTGGCAGGGGGGTTGGAACTGGATGATCTTTAAGGTCCCTTCCAATCCAAACCATTCTATGTTGAGGCTGGACACACAGCAGCAACTGACAACCGCTCCCTGTTGGAGCTGGGATGGTGCTACCTGGGGTGGCTGTTGTGGTTTGATATGGTGGAAAAGCACAACAGTCCCTGTGTGCAAGTTTGGGTCAAAAATAACCCCAAAATACTTATTTTTTCTGGCAAAATAACACCGTGAGGCTGCAGGGAAACAGGAGGGTTAGTGCACCGGTGGGTGCTGGGCTCAGATGTCCCAGCCACATCCGTGTCTCTTCACTGTGGATTGCTTTGCTCTTAGCGCTGTGCTGAAGTTTTCTGAGCTGAATAAAAGCATTTGGGAAACATCAAGCAGAAAATAAATTCATCTCTTAAAGGCAGAGGGGAGCTCATACCTTTTGCTTCCCTCTCAGACACCTGAGATTCTCTGTGCAGCTGCAGTGACTGAGCATGTTCAGGAGCTTCTTGTGCCAGGGGAAGCTGTAGATGGATGATGCTGGATGGTTTCTCTGGGTTTTTTTTGGTTCCAGTCTTCACCGGAAAGGTCAGATGCAAGTGGGATGGTAATGCAGTTAGTGCTGGAAAAATAGAGACAGAGCAGAGCGGAGTGGTTTAATAAGGTGGATGTGATTGAATCAGCTGGGTGGGATAAACTTTGCCTCTGAGCAGAGCGGTCTGAGCCATCGGCAGCTGCTGTAGGAAGGGGAGGTGGGCTCTCAGCCAGCCAGGAATGGACATTTTGGGAATCCCCAGAACCCCACTGAAGCATGAAATTGCAGTGTCTTGTGAGCTCCTAGAAGACACGAGCAAAAGAGGAAATGGGCTCCAGTTGTGGCCAGGGCAGTTGAGATGGGATGTGAGGAAGAATTTCTTTGCTGCAAGGGTTGTGAGGCATTGGAAGGGGTTGCCCAGGGCAGTGGTGGAGTCCCCATCCCTGGAGGGATTGAAGAGTCGTGTAGACACAGTGCTGAGGGACATGGGTTAGTCATAGGGGACTTGTCAGTGTTGGGTTCATGGTTGGACTTGATGATCTTAAAGGGCTTTTCCAATCCAGGCAATTCTGGGATTCTCTGATCCCTGCTGGCAGCGAGTGCTGTAGGAACCTGATCTGGGTTTGCTCCTGAGGAACAGCAGGATGATACTCATGGGATCAGCAACAATGGCAGGTTGGTCACACTTTGAACCTGCTTCTCTCTGGGGAATGGAAATGCCAAGACAAAGTTGTGTTGCATGTTTTGCAGCCTGGTTAAAGCTGCAGCTCTCATGCACCAGGCATGAAGAATCCAGCCCAGTCACTAGGGCAAGAAACTGCAGAAACCAGCTGGGGCTTGGAGAAGAATTTAACAAAACAGCCAGAAAATAACCCAGCGCATTGAGAGCTGACTGTAAGTGATGGTTGTTGAAACATGGCAGAATATCAGAGCGCTTGAGGAGCTGGATGTGTGTACGAGAGGAAGGTAGCTGGGGGTGGGTGCCAGTATTTTCTGGCAGCTTTGAGTTGGAAATATCCTTCAAGTCCTTAGATAGCAAACCGGAGATTACGATGTGAAGGAATGCACTGCGAGTCGCTGCTCAGCACAAACATGGGAAGGTGGGAGGAGAAGCCAAGCCCCATGGCAACGTGATAGGAAAGAGCCTGGAGATGCACGAGGAAGAAGAGAAAGTCAGGTCAATGCTCTGAAGTGGCTTAATGGGCCATGGGGAAGCTCTTGGGAAGGAGACCCTGTTCATCACCATGTCAGACACCAGGGCTAGGTGTGTTGGGTAAGAGGAGGTCTCCATGGCAGAGAGATCATGGAATCACAGCGTGGTTTGGGTTGGAAAGGACCTTTCCAGGCCATCTAGTCCAGCCCCCCTGCAGTGAGCAGGGACATCTGCAACCAGATCAGGTTGCTCAGAGCCCCGTCCACCCTGACCTTGGATGTTCCCAGGGATGGGGCTTCTACCACCTCTCTGGGTAACCTGGGCCAGGGTTTCACCACCCTCAGTGTAAAAAATTACTTATATCTACTCTGAATCTACCATTTTTAAATTTAAAACCATGTCCCCTTGTCCTATCAAGACGGGGTGGTGGTTATTCTCCATGATGGACATCATGGTTTCAGCTGGGACCGCTGCTCCATAGGCAGCACAAACTCGTCAAGAGCCCTGGGGAGCAGGAACTGAACTGATGAGCAGGAGGGAGGTTTAGTGCCACCTTCCAGGGGCTGGACGGGGGCAATGGGCAGGTTTGGGATCCCAATCCAGGCCCCTGCCACCCTCCCACCTTGGGATGAACAGGGCCAGGGCATACAGACCTGGGGTTCACCATAAGCCCCTCTATGCAGAGGTGCCACACTCACGTGGCATGGAGGAGCACAAGAAAGCATTTGTCACTTCATTTGGCTCCCCAAAGCTCTCTGCACTGAGCACCAGCTGCTTTTGGGAAAGTCCATCTCCATCCAACAATCCAAAACCTGACATATCCACCCAGCACTGGCCAGACCCTTGGAGATCCGTGGCTCCCTGCATCCAGCACTGTCCTCCACACTGGTGGCCATGCAGATGGGGAAGGACAACTCCTGAACACGTCTCCTTGGAAGGAGACCAGAGGGAGGGGAGGTGATACAGGAAAGTATCATGACCACGTGTTTGAACGCACAGCTGGCAAAAAAATATTCCCAAGACCTCACTCATTTTCCCAACTACACGGAAACATGGCAATGGAGAGGAGGAGAGACCTATTTTGGCTGCCCATGTGCTTTTCCTTCCCAAGGGGCTCTAACTAAGGTCCTGAGAAGCCACTGCTGTTTATACTGAGCTTGCAACCTCCAGCTCTTTATTTTGCTCAGTTTTAAATAACACAAATGTTGGGCTCCATCGCTTCCTTTGGGACATTTCTTCTTTTTTAATGTATTTTATTCTTTTTTAGAGGCAGAATCCAGGAGATTTTGCTGCCAGAGGAATTTTTCCAAACATCAAGTCCCCTGTTCTTCCACGCAGGGCTATGATGTGGCCAGGCTTTGCTTACATCTTTCCAATGTGTTTTGAGCACTGGAGATGCTTCCAGCTGAGCAAAGATGGGTTATTCCAACATTTGTTCCTTGCAAGGAAACACCTCTGCCTCCCCCTCCATCGCCCAAGTGATGACACCGGATGATGATATCACCAAGCCAGGAAAAACTAGCAGTAGCAGCACTGGAAAGAGTAAGAAAAAGAAAAAATCCAGAGCAAAAAACCCCTCCAAAGTTCCATAAAAGGACATGGAAATCAGGAGCCATCCTGCAGAAGTCACTCTTGGATCTCAAAGGAGAGGTTACCAAAGTCATGTGGATAATGAGCCTGTTGAGGTTGGTTATAAATGACATGTCCTTCCTGGAAGGATGATGGTACCTAATGGAGCAAGCCCCTTCTTATGAGATCCTGAGTCCTGGGAGCAGGACTGGCATCTCAGGTGGCTTCGGTGCGTGACACCACAGTTGCTACCTTCTGTACCCAAACAGCTTGGGGTCATGGTGAGTCGTCTCAGTGTGACATCCCAAGTGGCACAGGAAAGAGCAGCTCTTGGGCTTTGAGGAGGGACAGGGAGGATCATAGAATCACAGACTGGTTTTGGTTGGAAGGGTCCTTTCCAGGCCATCTAGTCCAACCCCCCTGCAGTGAGCAGGGACATCTTCAACCAGATCAGGTTGCTCAGAGCCCCGTCCAACCTGACTTTGAATGTTTCCAGGGATGGGGCTTCTACCACCTCTCTGGGCAACCTGGGCCAGGATTTGACTCCCAAATTCTTTTCCCAGGGAGAGGTGCCAGGATCAGACAGGGCCACCCTATGGTGCCAACTGATGGTGCCCTTAAGTGTCCTCTGCCATCAACCCAACACCCAGGGACACACTGCTGGAGAGCTGCTCACACGGAATAACTTTCTCTGTAGCATCACATCAGTGGATCAGCCTCTGGGAAAACTCCCAGTGTGGGTAAACTCAGAGTTAACTTTCCAGGTGAGGCTGGAGGAAATGAGAATCACTACAAGGAAGAACACAAAGGGTGATGCGCTTCTGCTCTCCTGTATCCCAGAAGATCAAACAGATGGGGATTGTCCTGTGAGGCACAGCAGTTTGGGGAGAAAAAAAAGAAAAAAAAAAAGAAAAAAAAAAAGAAAAAAAAAGAAAAAAAAAAAAAGAAGGAGATGTTTGATGTTTCTTTGCAGAATAGAGATCATGGGTGACATTTCCAGCAGGGCAAGGCATGCTACACGGTCATGTCCCAGCTAATAGAAGGAAGATGTGGGCGCGTTTCCAAGAACTCTGGCTTTGGGCCAGTCACTTAACTCTCAGCATCTCGATTCCTTTGGCTGGAAGAGAGGTGAGCTGTTCTTCCTGGCCTCTCTGGCATCTCCTGGGCTGTTAGAACTTTGGGAGGTGAGGATGGGGTGTACACCTACAGCCCTACCGCAGCAAGCTGTCACTAGTAGGGTGTGATGGACACTGGTTTTTGGGAATCCAGTCCCATGCTTGCAGGTGTAAGCTTGTTTTTTTGCAAGCTCAGGTTCAGGAAACACTAGTTGAATGATTTATGGTCTGCTTTTTGTGGGGAGCTGTTTCCTTCTTTCTGTTTCCTCCTTCCACTTTGGCCAAGTGCTGGAAGCTGCCTACTGGTAAGGGCAGGATGCTGGGAGCACTGGGTTGGGCTCTGACAAAAGCCTCGTGATCCTAACTCACCCTCTCCGAGGAAATTTGGCATCAGTGATGAAGGTCACCTCACCGAGGGGTCTGGGGGCAGCAAAAGGAGGCCTGAGTGCAATGCCTTAAAAGAAGTCAGGAAGGGACATTGTCTGTCTGTCTGTCTGTCTGTCCCTCTCAGCTATTTTGCAGCCAGCATCTTCCTTCCTTAACTTACAGTGATTCTAAAGGCATCGTGTTGCAAGCAGAGAAATTGCCAAGTTCCTGTAATCCAGAAAGCAGATCTTTCTGAGACTCCCTTGGGCTTTTCCTAGACTGCCCAGGCACAACAATCTGCATCCAGGAGGTGAAGGACACCGGCGGGCAACGGAGCAGGACTGCCCGGCCTCTGGAAAACCATTGCTGGGGCAGGAGAACTGCCAAACACATAAAGCATCCAAGAACCAGGTAAACATCTTACTGCTGCCTCTGCTCTCCAGGACATGTGTCCTCTCCTTGCAGGAGCTGGGATGTTTTAGAGCTGTGGTGGTTGCACTGGGCTGGCAGCCA
>NW_010315186.1:0-270 GCF_000700745.2 Antrostomus carolinensis
CCTGCCCCTCCAACCTGGGCACGGGGCTGCGAGCGGGCGTCCACATCAAGCTGCCACTGCTCAGCAAGGTATTACTGCAGCCAGGTTTGTGCAGAGCCAGGCCAGGGCTGCGGGGAGTCAGAGCTGCCAGGGCACAGTGAGCCCAGCCTCACAGGAGGTGCAGGACTGCACGGGTCCTGGCCCTGAACCTCACTCAGGTTCTTACAGGAAGCGTATGGTCCAGCACCCACCTGCATCTGCGGCTGGAGGGGGGGGGGGACCAAGGGGCAA
>NW_010315186.1:352-721 GCF_000700745.2 Antrostomus carolinensis
GGCCTTGCCAATGGTCCCTCTGAACGCTGACCCCTTCTCTGGGCACCAGGATAGCCGCTTCCCTAAGATCCTGGAGAACCTCCGGCTACAGAAGCGTGGGACAGGCGGTGTGGACACCGCGGCTAAAGGCAGCGTCTTTGACATCTCCAACCTGGACCGCCTGGGGAAGTCAGAGGTGGGTGCCGGGCAGAGCTGCCTTTGGGGAGAGAGGTTCTGGGGTGTGTGTGCATGGCAGGTCTGCAGCACCCACACTGCTCCAGGGCTGTGTGCTGGGGCCAGCATGTGGGGATGGGGGCCCCTTTGCACAGCGGGGCCGGCCGGGTGCCTTGCTGGTGTGGCTCCCAGGACAGCCCCTGAGTCAGGACGTCT
>NW_010315187.1:0-943 GCF_000700745.2 Antrostomus carolinensis
ATATTTTTATATATAAATATATATATATACACATATATAAAACCCCCTATTGATTTGGGTTAATGTACACAGCTCTAACTCCCAAATTCTGCCTTTGTCACTCTCAGCCAGGAGCCACCCAGCCCCTATGGATTACAGCCCCTATAGATTACAGCCCCTATGGATTCCCACTATGGATTCCAGCCCCTATGGATTCCCGTCCCTATGGATTCCAGCCCCTATGGATTCCAGCCCCTATGGACTCCCCCCACGGACACCCAGCGCTCCCACAAACCCCGACACCGGGAATGACTTTGGGATATTTTAACTCAGCACCCAGAAAATGGGGGTGACACCTTTGTACCTAAAGGTCCCTATAGCCGCGCACCTATGGACAGATCCTCTCACTACCTCCCAATTACTGCTAATAAATCTATTTATTTTTATTATTATTATTTTTAATATCTGCGCATCAGCGCTCCCAATATTCCCAGAAATTCAACTTGGACATTTAATTCAACAAATCTAAACCAAACACGTTAAATTATGGCTGTTTTGCCCCCCAAAAATCCCAAATATCCTAATTCCAAAACACTCAATTTTGAGATTTTCCCCCAAATTCGCCCTCCTCAGCGTGACACCAACCTCAGGCCATTCACAACTCTGCACTTGGCAGGATTTAATCTGGGGGAATATATGGAATTATAAGCAATTCCACTAATTTTAATGTGATTTAATGCACGGTGGGAGCTGATGATGTCATCTTAACACATCATTTAAAGGACATTTTCCCATTTTTCTTCCTCATTTCCATCCACACCTGATTTCTCCTTTATAATCCCAATTATAATCCCAATCTATTGCCTTCCGACCAAATCATATTTTATTAAAACCTCTGCGTGAGGTTCTAATAAAATTAATTATTTTTTAATTAAATATTAATTTTATTTTAATAAAAAATATT
>NW_010315188.1:0-14578 GCF_000700745.2 Antrostomus carolinensis
CCATCAGACACACAGAAATCCATCTTGCAGTGTTCCGACTGCAATACGAGCACTTTTTAAGGCCAGAAGGGACCTTTACAGTGAGACAGTCCAATCTCTTCTCTGAAACAGGCCTTGCATCATGACCCTGCAAACAGCACGGATCCCCGCGCAGGCCTCTCCGTGGGCTTGTAACCCAGAGCATGGTGAGTGTGTGGTGGGACAAAGGGGTCCTCCTCTGATGGCCTCTCCTCTGCTCCCCACAGGGCTCCAACCAGCTTGGCCTGGCCCTTCCATCCCTGGGGACGAGTCTGCATGCCTGGAGCAGGGGAAGGAGTACCACAGGGAGGGAAGGAGAGGAAAAGTGGCCCTTAGCCAGCATGGAGACCACCCTCCCAGAAAAGCTACCGGGCTAACAGCCAGAGGGTTATGGGGTGGACATAACAAAGATATCTACAGGTCAGGACTCTTGCTGGAGGCCTGCTTTTCCCCATCTTGTAACATGAGAAAAGAGGGCTTTGCCTGAAAAGTGAAGATGGGGAAATCAAATCAGTCATTCCTCTTCACACAGCCAGGCAGCACAAAAGCTGCTCCTTGGACAAATTCAAAACTTCTCCATTGCCCCATTTAACGTGTTATCAGATCTGTGTGTAGGTAACACTAATACCCAGAGCTGCCTTTGTTAGCACTGACCAAAAAAAAAAAAAAATCAGAAGCAACATTAAATATAATGTGTCTTCTTTTATGCCAATCTCTGTTTAAGCAACCAGGAAGCCTTCCAACACAGAGGACAGGCTAACTCATGTCTGCTTAACAAGAGGTTCTTGCATCTTTTCATTCTGCCAGTACAAATCACAGTTCCAGGAAAGATGCCCCTCTTGGCTGACCCCATCTGACCAACCCTGTGCTCCCATTTTCCATGATGAAGAAGAGCTGCCATGTATGTTTTCTTTAAATAGCATTTGTTAGTTACTTTCTGTTGCTTCTTGTGAGTTCAAATGATCCTTTTCATTCAGGTGTATTGCAGATCTCATTGGCAATGCATGCCAACTACAAGTGAAGCAAACTGGAAACAAAAGAAAAAGCCTGTCTATTAGTCTATGTTTCTTGCACTCACTGAAGGAAATACAAAAAATCACAGCCAGTAAATATAGTTAAAGTTTTTGATGCAAAACCCAGTTATGCACAGAATTAGTGTTACCACCATGACAATCCTATCATAGCACATTTGCTGTAGGTATTTGCATTATTATAGAACCAGAAGCCACAGTAAGATCTTTCAGTTCTACTTCAGTTATGCAAGTTGCATGATGTCATGTCCTTATGAACATGTGGATAAATTACATTTTGAGGAAAATTATTATAATTCATAGATATTACAGGACCAAGACCTAATTATAAATAACAAAGTCATTGCTAAAATTGGGACACTTTCCAACCAGTTTTAAAATTTTTCTGGCAAAAGTAGGTCAGACCACCCTAAATGGCATTTGCAGTATGGTTCCAGGCATTCTGAAATCAGTTTGGAGGAACTGATTTAAAACTGGTATGAGATATGTCATATGAATTACAACCTCGGGGAACTCAGATTGTAGTTATGTGATTCTGCTCTGAGCATGAAACTTTGGTTTAAAAAAGCAGAATAATATCTGAACCTAATAAATAAAAAATGAGAGAGAGGTGATCAGAAAATGTTCTGAAAACAGTCTTTCTCCTATATTATAGATATGTATGGGAAATAAATGGCAAAGTTTCGATGCAGTTCCGAGGACCATCCGCACTACCTTCGTAATCCTCTCTTCTCACACATCATAGATGCCTTCTGGCAATCAGACCCAGAGGACACTGATCCAGGGAATCAAGCCTTCATTTGGCTGGGAAATGACTCCTTCCAAGTACTGCAGTTGCGCACACAAAGGTATGCACTGTCTGAAGGCCTATTCCTACAGAAAAATGCAGCTGGGATTCGAACCATTGCTTATAATTTATACTTGGACTGTTCTTTCATAAAAAATGTATCCTGTGTGATACTGATGATAATTCTTGGGTGGCCAGACAGCCCTGTGCATGGAGACTGTTTCCACAGACAGAAAATCCTAGTTTTATAACTCATATTGGTGAAACAGAAGTCTGATACTCTGATAGGAGTAAAAATAATTGCAAGTATTTTTTTAAATGTGTCTATTTCCAAGTTTCTACACCAAATTCTACATAAAGATCTAGAGCTGGTACTCTTACCTCATTTTAACAGACGGGACATAGTTCCTGTTTGATGATTCAACAAAGCAGCTAAGCATATGCTTAGATATGAAGGATGGAGGGAGAGAGAAAAACATAATCAAATGTAGAAGTTCTTCCTAGGTGAGCCTGGACCCTGGAAGTATCTTGGGATAAGGAGGTGGTCATTAGAAATCAGGTAATTACATCAGGGTTAGCCAGAAAAGATTACCTCTCAAGAGGAGAGGGAATTGAAAAGACCCATTGAAAAAATGTATGACAATCTAAAACCAAGCCAGTGAGTACATAGCCAGCCTCTGAGTCAAGTCCTCTGCAGCATCATTCCCATGAAAAGCATGCACATGGCAATAACTCCATCATCCCAGTGCCTGAGACCTGTGCAGGAAGAGGTTAATTCCCTCTCAGCCTTTAAGGCACAGAGTAAAAGCTCTTGTTATTTTGGGGGTTTTTTGTTTTGTTTTGTTTTTTAAACTTGTGTGGAGAAAGAGGCAGGCTTTAAATATTTTTGTAGGCTGCTTGGCAACAAATCTCATGTGATCTTTATAAAAACAATGAGTTCTCATAGATTTTACATTGTGTTTGAACTGGGTGCTAATGGCTTCTGACCGTGCTCAAAGGCTGGTTTGTGGGAAGAAACATCGAGAGATGTGTTATATTGTGCATTGTGTGCGGCTGCCCAGCTCTCTGAGAAAGACGGAGCTGTCAGAAGTTGAGGACCAGGGTGGGAATAAAGCTGTGGCTTTTACAGGACATAAAATGCATGAGGTGAGACTTGACACTGGCTGTGGTTGTGCTTTCAAGGCCACTGCTGTGGGGTGTAATCTGCACACACAACATGGTGCTCCTGAACATAACTGATGGCTGCAGGCCCGTCTCCTTCGGTCTCAGGAAATTAGCTACGTACACAGTATTTTTCCTTCAGAAATGATTTCTACTTGTCTGCGGTAAAGGCACTATTAAACAGATTGTAATCCTTTCCCCATCAGCTGAGAACTGATTTAAAACTGATATATCGTCTGTTCAGCTGTGCAGGAAAGGCAGACCATACCTGTGCTTGCAGCTGCTCAAAGATGTTGAAATCAGCTCAGAAATCTCAAGATTTCTGAAACAATAGGAACTACTTACTTTTACTTACTTTTTAAAAAGAATTTATTTCCCCCCCTCCATTTCCTCCCTTTCACCTCTAGGATACAACTGAAGCACATTTTCGTAGGTTTCTTCTAGTGCTGAAGCCAAAAACTTAATTCATCCCCCCCACCCCCCAAATTATCTTCCTGGCAGGAAAATGGACTTTTAAGTGAATATCATTTCCAACAGCAATGAGAAGAAAAGAGTGAGGATTTCTGGTACTGCATTTACAACCCCTTCCATCATCTGGGGAGGCTGCACCATTTCACTGTGCTGATGGCCTTAGGTAGGACCTTTTGAACCATTCCTGGTGAGGGTAGAAGGGTTAAGTACATGCAGTACCAACTGGGCAGCTCTAAAAGAGGGTATAGAAAAAGAGTTGAACACAGGTGTATCTGAGACCCTACCTGAAAATGTGCATGAATAAAAACTCTGATCACTGCTCCTTCACTTTTACCAGTCAAAATACAGCCATTGCTTTCTGTTAACGCAGGTAGTACAGAAACCACATGGCCTTCCTGAAACTCCCTCCACATGAAGACATGTGAGTGTAGCAGCTCACAAGAGCTGGGAGAAGTAGGGCATGATAAGCAAACAGCATCCAGTTCTGTAAATAAGATAATAGGAATTCAGAGAAGTGACTTACATACAATCATATATGCCCTAAGCCAGAGCCAAAGCCAAACTAATGCCCAGATTTTCCAAAATCAGGTGCTCTGAATTAAATGAATGATGATGATGATGATAACTTCCTGTAGGTGTGTAGCTATTTGTGTTTTAACTCTCAGAACATACATAAATGTGGTAAAGGAGCTCTCAAAAATTGTCACCCAGTAGCAGGGCACCCAATGACTATCTGAGCCTCTCTCTGCAGATATCATTGAGCCTGACTATCTGAGCCTCTCAGACTGACTATCTGAGCCTCTCTCTGCAGATATCATGTGCACGCAATGAGCCTTCATGAAGTTGCATGAGAGGAGCATGAAGGGATGAGGCAGTGGCTTCTTGTCCACATATGTGTATGACTGACAGAGATGGTGCTGAACAAATGCAGATGTGTTCACATTGTTCATGTTCCACCACCGACACTCTTCTGTTTACTCCCATATTTATTAATTCCATATATATGTGTATATGTACATACATAGATAATTTCATACACACCCACAGCAGAGAGGCCATACAGGCTGCATGCATACACGGGTATGAACCCTGTTACGTATGAACTCTGTTATAATAAATCTCTAGCAACATGTGTTTTCAAACGTTGTGGCAATGGTTTTGTCTCTAAATGCAGGATAACCTTACAAAAAATGGACTACGTGTTTTAGTGACTGTCTTGCTGAATTGATAGTAAAGGATTAAATTATGATTATCAAACCATTCACCTTTGCCAATGGATCTAGTTTCAATCTGTTTGATAGTGACAAAAAAAAATGTTGTCTGACGGCAGCTTTGTAGCTTTGTGAATGAGTGAGTTAGTTCCCACTGGCTGAGCACTAATTGCAAACTGTTATCACTTCGCACTTGCTGTTACTACTTTTGCTTTACTCAATGGCTTCATTTTCCAAGGTAGAAATCTGTAAGGAATGGAATTAAAACTCTTTGATCTAGTCTGTGTAAGAGCTGGAAAAATGAAAAGAAAAAAAATACCCTTTTAAGATAAACCTCACAAAACTAAAGGCAAAGGACCATGAGACAGGTCCTCTGATATGGCTTTTATATTACTGACCATTACACTTTGCACAATTAACCCACTTCTGAATAAACTGTCCTGTGTTTTGAGTATGGCACATCTAGAAAGGCATGCTGTCTCTCTGAAGACAGTAAGAGCTGGCAAATGATCATTTCTCTGGATGACTGACTCACTATTAAAATTGCCTCATTTGGATTCATCTTGGCTTCAGCTTCTGGCTGTTGGTTTTTGTCTTTCTTGTCCCCAGTCTGTTTAAGAACCCCTTGATGCCTGGTGTTTTCTTCTTAATGAGAAAATTAACTATATGACTGAAGAGCCCTGAACACTTTGCCTCTTCATGAAGCACTTCCACGGTATTTCACCAGTCATCATAAGAAAGAGCTCCTGGACAGGTACTTTTTTTTTTTTTTTTTCAAATCAATTGTGCAATAAAGTAAAACAAGATGTGTAAAAGCAGGTAAAAATCACTGAATACAAAAGGCAAACCTCTTCATCATGATGACGTGGTCACACTTTTACCTCATCCTGGAATCTCGAAGAGCTCCCATAAAAGTTTGTTTGATTCAAATGGGATAAGCCATTGACATGTATAAAAACACATGAGATACAACAAAGAAAATCCTTGATCGTTCAAGCTCCGGGCAATCCAATCGGGCAGCCTTACCAGATCTTACCAAAGCTGGGAGATTTGGCAGATTTTTTACTTGGCAGTTCTACACTCTTGGAAACAGTTACTACTGCTGGGACTTTCATTCAAACCCATCACTTGGTTGTGGCAGGTAAGAGATTGCACCAAATGTCTTTTCTATTTTTCATCAGATTTACAGAGAATTACAGGGTGTTTTCCATCCCCAAACTTTCTTTTCAAATGACACCAGCTGAATTCTGTACTATGATATTGTCTGTAAATTCAAGTCAAGGGAAGTATAACATAAATGGATGTATTCCTGAGCCTTTCTCAGAAGCAAAGTATAAACATTTCCGTCAAAGCTGACTTAAGAATATTTGCCACTTGTCTTCCTCCTTAACTGCTGTTAAAGTTTTCAAAGGAGTTATTAAACCAGGGAAAACAATGCATAAATACATACAAATCTATCCATTTCTTAGCCCCTCAACACTCATCTTTGCAGTTCAGGTGTGACTGGGTGATGCAGGAGGAGGCTGGACACGGGGAGAGGCAACTTCAGTGAAATCCCCATGCTGAACCATAGGCAAGTTATCACTTCAGCCTGCATTTCTCTGCTCATGCACATAGAAATAGCTACAAATTGAGTGCAGGAAGTTCTTCTTGGTGCCCCATACCCCACAGATAGCACTGTTTGTTTTCTCTTCAGATTTTCCTGTTTCAAGGATTTGTTTAAAAGCCAGAGCTTGATTCTCATCTGTTCTCATCCCCCCTGACCAAATGCACAGTGATAGGAAGCAGGCAGCCACCTCTCAGTAGAAACATGTCCTTACTGGGGTGCAGCTCTCCAACCCCACACTGAGGGCCCTGCTGACCCCAACAAAACAGGGACATCAAAATTTGCTTAAGCAAAGGCTCCATTGTGTGTTCTCTAACATGATTTTTAAAGTGATTAGTCTTTAATGACATATTGGTTAGAGGTTGATAAACCCTGATAGACACTTGCAGTTAACTGTCGTCAGGTGAAGTACCACCAACCGTGACTTCTAAACTGCCATCTACAGCAACCACAAAGACATGTCTGACATTGGTAGCACTCCTCAAGGTCACACTTTGAAACATGGTGAAGAGAAACTTTAGAAATCATCAGCTTCCTTCTGCTGAGGAATGACTGCTGTGTTTTAATTCTCACTATTTTCAGAGGCTTCTGGCAGAACTGTGACATTAAATATTCAGTGAAATACAAGCAAGGTATAAAAATGCCTGCTCCAAAAGAGGTTGGAACCACTAGTGCATCTCACACTGCAAAAGCCTCTGCCTGACAGGTTATGCATCCAAGTCATCCACTTTTTGCCTTAAAGCTTATTTATCAGCTATGGACCCCTCGATTTGAAACATTTATATATTTCTGTTACTTGCAAAGCTAATGTTGTTTGGGAAGGCCAGGGAAGAAATCTCTTCTCACATCTCTTTGACAGTCAAGCTGACTTGACATTGGATGCAAAATTGAAACCACTTCTTCAAATAGAAACAAACAAATAGGAGAAAGGTTGAATTACTTCTGAAGGGAACTGCATCGACAGGCAGTTTAGCTGAATGTTGCATTTGGAGAATATTTGACATCTCCAGTGCTGTGAAAGAGGTCAGGCAGTTCAAAAGGAGCCTTCTTGCTTGCTTTAAGAAACTAATTCATTTTGTTATTCTGATGAAGTACGCAGAACAGATCACACATAATTCATTCTTCCACAAACATTTTATTGCAAAAATATGCAGGTTGATTTCTATAATATAAAATATTATTTCAGGGCTTGTATATTTTGTTTCAGGCAAGTTAAGCCAGGAAATTACAGAAAATTGCAATATACAAGAGATTTGAGATCTGCAGATGGAAAGCTGTGTATAAAAGCCAGCAATGTTATCATTATTTTTATAGCATCTGCAACTGCAGAACTTAAATATTGTAATAACTACCTGCTGCCCCGCTTCCAATCCTAGTATTCATTGGGTAAAAAACAGACCATGCAATCTCCATTTTCTGCTTGAAGCATTCACTTCTGGTTGGTGTTGGAGATAGCTGATCTATAATTTACACTCTGTTAAAAATTTGTAGCTATGTCCAGAAATAGTCTTTGCCAGTGAATATTACTGCAGTGGCCTTGACTTGTATCTATTGTGTATATGGAAAAAGTACCCCAAGTTTCTCTAACCAAGATAATTCAGGCAGAAGAAGGTAACCTGGCTAGCGAGGGTCACCTGAAGCTGAATGTTGTGCATCAGAGGGAGTTAGCCTGCCCAGAGCAATGTTCAGCAGTGGCTGGATTGCTTCTTCCTGCACAACTTCACCAGCTTCACCAGCTACAGGATCTTACCATAAGGCATCATCATCAACAGAAATATCCACCATACCAAATC
This sequence comes from Antrostomus carolinensis, assembly GCF_000700745.2. NCBI lineage: Eukaryota > Metazoa > Chordata > Aves > Caprimulgiformes > Caprimulgidae > Antrostomus > Antrostomus carolinensis. The sequence goes on from NW_010315188.1 coordinate 8,079, forward strand.
ACTGCTCTGTGGTCCCTCTCTCCTTCCAAGAAGTAAGCCCCTACATGGCATAGGCTCCTCCATTTCTTGGGTCATTGATTAAGCTGCTGCTTGCACCAGGCTGGCATCTCTGCCTTTGCATGGAGATCAGAGAGTATGAAACAATTAAACTCATGTTATGGGAGCATGTTGTGAAGAGTTGGGAACCCCTAGGAGATGCTCAGATGCTCTCAAGATGAAAGCTGTACTTCATGGGTCTTTTTCCTGCTTCAAGGTGCTACACAACATCTATAGCTAGAAAAATGATCCCCTTACTTGTTACACATGGCACCTTTGTTCAGTATGTGCTGGGGCAACAAATCTTCATAGTGTGCTGGAGCATACAGAAGGGAATCTGTAGGTCTTGAATTCAGTTGGTCACAGATGACTGAGAGCAAGCCAGGCTCAAAGGGGAAGAATTACACAATACTGTCACATGGATGAGACCAATTGCATCCTACATCCATCAGAAACAGAGGAAAAATAGGGAGGGGAAAAGAGGGGGAAAATAACAAACAAGTTTCCAAAAACTAGATGGAGTTTTTACTGTGTCAAGTCCTCTCTGAATCAAGGAAGGGTTTTGCCCTATTAAAGGGGGAGATTTTGAAAAAAAGGCCCATGGCAACAGCAACAAATCAGCTCCACAAGTACATAATATTCAAATGAGTTTTACATAACTACTCTCCTTTTCTTCCAACCTTCAGACTGCATGAAAGAATGGCAGAGAACCAAACTGAATGTAAGAAAACCAGCCTTCAGGCCAGGGAAAGATCTTCCCCACTTCCTCTGTCAAATAGAGCATGGATGTTCTCAACAAATTACACCTTAAAATAAACCATGCTCACCAAATCAAATGAAAAAACAAGAACAGAGGAAGGGCTGGAAGTGAGCCACATAACCCTGCTCCCACCACACAGCTGCCTAGTGAAGAATCAGAAGGACCTCACCTGCACAGCTCTTGCACATGGAAGCTGTCCCTGATGTGACACCATCACCCCAAGAGACCCAGTCTTGAAAATACCACTGCTCATTGGAAAGTGCCTTTTGCTACTAAGTTGGCACAAACAAACTTCACTTTGGTAGCAAGCAAATAAGACAAATTCAGCTGAAATTGTCCATGTAAGAAGCCACTGTAACTCATGGCATTATTTGGAGACTGTGTGATGAAACTTATTTGCAGCACATAGAGACCTTCTAGCAAGTCCCATAGTCCACTTATTGCCATTATATGGCAACATTTGTTGTGAATCATTGTGGTTCATCAGTGTGGCCTATGTGGTGGATTTCTGTGAGTTAAGGAAGCAGGAGACACAGTAGAGTAAAAGAGGGGAGGCTGGTCAACATCTAGAGTTTGTACTCAGCGGTACGTGGAGGCAGGACCAACAGTCACCACACTTCTTCCTCTGTCAGCATCTGAAAGGGACCAACAGGAGGACAAGTTCAGTGGGGCACAGCACTCCTGTTTCTCAGCTGGTATTAATTTTATTGATTATATCAATTTTATAAATTAATTAATTGCTTGTTATCAAACTTTGGTTGGAGAAGCAGAACACATTTTAGTGGACTCTCCCTTGCCTTTAAAGTCACAAAGCACTTACATTTCATAGCTTATTTGCTTTTTTGCACACGACCTCACTTCTTCCAGTTGCTTAATCCTGTTATTACAATATCTCTTATTCCTTTTGCACCTTTTCCTGAGTGTCTCCTGTTTACTTGGTTGAATTAGACTGTCTTTTTTCTCCTGACTTTTTTTCTGGTGTTTTGCTTTGAAAGTCTATTTTACATGGTACCCCTCCCATTGTTTACATGTGTGTGGGCAGAGGAGCCAGACTAAGAGGTGGCTGCTGTCGGACAGGGTAATAGAAACAAAATCTTCGCTTAGCTATTCATCTGGCACAGCTAATGAGTCTTTCCTTATGGGTGGCACTCCTGGGTGTTATAGATACAGGCTGAACAAGGAAAATGAAGCGTTGATGAGACCTACAGTGGCATGATTATTGCCTTGAAATGGAGTCACCATTCAGGTCAGGCTGTACTGTATCTGTAAAATATGAGAGTTAAACAAGACTTTAGATTACTTTCCCGTGTTACAGATTTCGACTTTCCTCCCTTTTCCTCATTCAGCTATAGGGTAAGAAAGCCTCCGTTTTCAGTCCTCTTCCAAGAAGACTTCAGAAAAACTAAACAGAGTAAAAACTGAGTGAGATCCTCACCTTCTCTATAGCCCCTTTAACGAGCCAGAAGAGCAAGCAAAGACTCGAGGGCTACGCCAGTAGTGTAGTGGCAGGACCCAAATGCCCACCACCTTTCCAGAAATGCTATTTGTCCTGGGCAGAGGAGCACCCTGCAGGCTTGTGGTGTTCAACAAGGATGTTTTGGGAATGTGGGCAGAGGGAAGTCTAGCAAGGATCTCTGTGGAGTAGTTTTTGTAGCTCTTTGTCCAGAGCAGCCAGGGATGGCTAAGACATGCCTGGTGAGGGAGTTACACTTCTCTGAGGTTTGGGTTGAATATACACAATGTCCTCACATGGACATACCTATTGCAATATAGACAACATCTTTTTCTGGTTACCATTGGTCTGGAACTGATTTAAACAAAGGCAGAAAATAACCTATTCCTGGAATGACTGCTCATAGGGGGAACTCTGTTTATAAAGCCCAAGCAATTTAGCTACAATGGCATAAATATCACCCTTAATTCCATAAATAGCTTGCTTTGTGTCAGACCCCTTCCCTTGCTGTTTTATCAGGAGCCACAAAGCACCCTCCATCTGGACAGGCACAAAGCCTAGCTGTAGGATTTGAGGGTTGTGTTGCTACTATCAGATGATCTTCAAGTATAAATTTTCTTCTCCAACTGAGAATTCAACTCTTTAAATCACTAACAGGTAAGATACACAAAGGATGGTAAACTAGAAGCTTTTTAACATCTTTATTCTGCATACACTAAAAAGAAAAAAAAAGATAAAGGTGATGTAGAACAGTGGTAAGTTCCCCATGAACTTCCTATTAGACTCCCTGTCTTCTCATATGTGACCAAAACCTTTTCTGAATAAACCTGTTATTATAGTTCGGAGTCTCTGCCAAGTGTTTACAGTGTTGCCCTAAGTAACAAGTCTGAGCCAAGGGACTTAATTAAATGTAACCTGCTTTTTCAGTTATGGAATTGTCCTTAAACATCAAAGGGCAAGTGAACTTTAATAATAAAATCTGAAATCACTTTTTGTTTAAGAGAAGTTCTTTACTCCTCACTGTATATAATCAGTTACTTCTTAGAAGACATATAGTATTTTCACAGATAATTTCCCACAAGCATTTACAGATTTTATGACAATCAACATAATGTTTGGAGTTCTGTCTTTATGTGAGAATCTCATATTTCGTATTTTCTTCTTGAGCTGATTCATAGACCACATGGTTGCAGGGAAGAATGTAAAAACTTAAAGAAAAATGTTTATAAAGGATGCCCCTTTTGATCTCACGATTTTTTAGTGTCCTTACAATTTCAGAGGCTTAGCTTTTTATTTTGAAGCACTTGGTTCTGCATATATTGCAATTTTATTTTTTTTTTTTTACAACCATCTCAGAGGAGGTTCTACCTATGAAGCCTCCTGCTAACCACCAGTTTGGTTTGGGAAAGGTGCTGAAGAGCTATCTGAAAGTCTCAGATGGACAAACGCAAGCAACACGGCTGCTGCACATCTGCTGAGTGAAACTGGACCAGAGTTTTCATTCACAGCAGCTCACGGCCCAGACTATTAACGTACGACGAGGTCGATGCAGCTTCTGTTGATGTGCTGGGCTGGAAACTTGGGGGGGCAAACCTGCCAGATAGGCCTGGAGCCCAGGCTGAGCCAAGGTTGAGGTCCTACCTGACTCACCATCAGGAGAAGGGCAGGCTGCGATGCTGATGCTCTCATCTGCCATCAGTGCAGGAAGAGCGGGCCGCCCGACGTGGGGCTTCCTTGGGGGCCGCCCCAGCCAGTGCCATTTTGCCTTTAGAGGATGGGACTGCACAGAATAGACGCTTCCCCAGGTAAGAAAGGTCTAATTCCCTTCTCCTCTCCCTAAGCACAAGTTTTAACTTCCCTGTGCCCACAATGTTAATCATTTACAACATCTCATACCCAGCCTGACCCTGAGACCCAGACTGCAGGTCAAACGCAGCTGCCCAGGAGACCTGGAGGTGTCAAAGGTGAGGGGCTGTGTGCTCAGCCACCCCAACAGCAGAGCTGGGCAGTTCTCACACGGGCAGGAGCAGGGTGAAGGCAGTAATTTGCCCCAGAAAAATGTGCAGAGAGCAATAAATCACAGCTGTAACAGCACACGTCAGGTGGGGCTGGCAGCGAGGAGTTACTGGATTGCTTCCTCTGACCTTTGCTCCTTCTACTGCACCTCAGTGTCCACCTTCTGTATCAGAAATAGTGTGGCCAGTAGTAACAGGGATGTGATCATACCCCTGTACTCCACACTGGTGAGGCTGCACCTCGAGTCCTTTGTTCAGTTTTGGGCCCCTCATTACAAGAAGGACATTGAGGCACTGGAGCGTGTCCAGAGAAGGGCAGCGAAGCTGGTGAAGGGTCTGGAGAACAAGTCTTACAAGGAGCAGCTGAGGGAACTGGGGTTGTTAAGTCTGGAGAAAAGAAGGCTGAGGGGAGACCTTATCACTGTCTACAACTACTTGAAAGAAGGGTGTAGAGAGGTGGGGGTCGATCTCTTCTCCCAAGTAACAAGTGACAGGATGAGAGGGAATGGCCTCAAGTTGTGCCAGGGGAGGTTTAGATTGGATATTAGGAAAAATTTATTCACTGAAAGGGTTGTCAAGCACTGGAACAGGCTGCCCAGGGAGGTGGTTGAGTTGCCATCCCTGGAGGTATTTAAAGGACATGTACATGTGGCACTTAGGGACATGGTTTAGAGGTGGACTTGGCAGTGTTAGGTTTATGGTTGGACTGGATGATCTTAAGGATCTTTTCCAACCAAAACGATTCTATGATTCTATTATTCTGTTATTTTCCCACTGAAGGTAGCAGACTGTTCTGCTTCTCCTCATTCATTTACCTGCATCTCATATCAGTTCCCCTTCTCCAGCTGCCATAACCACGACAGCAAGCGGTCACTGGGAGGTCTCACAAGCAGGCCAGTGCAGGCTGGGACAGGCTACCTAGAGAGGATACGAAACCCCAGTTCCTGGAGGGTGCCCACACATGATGGGACAAAGCCTCAGCTGTCCCCATCCAGCGTTGGCAGTAGTCCTGCTTCCAGCAGCAGTGTGGACTAGGGGCCTCCAGCCATCCCTTGCGGGCAGCATTTCACCAACGCTGTGAAGTCATTCACCTGCTTTTCCCACAGCCATACCGGCTCAGTTTCTAGCTCCACCTCTAAGTGTGGTACTGATGCATTCAGCCCACTCAGATAACTCCTGGAAAAAACAGGTCCTCCTAGCACAAAATGAAGTCAAAGCCCTGCATTGTGGTTTGTGCAAATCTGGCTGAGTTCAGATGTATTCTCCCTTTCCCAAGCTGTTTCTTCTACTCCTTGCATTCAGGTTTACAAACCCTTCAGCACAGCAATCATCTGTCCTTCCATTTGTGCAAATCTTCCAAGCTGTGATACATAAAGACAGCACCAGACTCCTGGAGACCAGATTTTGGTCAAGCACCAGTTGATTGATGTGTGCTACAGTGATGATGAATAGTTCACCTATTAGATGCTTTATGGATGACTTCGCCTTCTCACCATCTCCATCTGATTTTGAGTCATAATATAGAAATCACCAGAACGGGCTGTGGGAAGAGCACTGCATTCCTGAGCTGGGTGAAACAACTGGTTGTGTGGAGTAAGTGTTTACTTGGGATCATATAAACACCACCAACTTGAAAGAGACACAATCTCTAGATCCCGGGTTGTTTATATTTAACTTCGGAGATCTTGGCTTGTGTGTTTTGCTAGTCTCACTAATGATGCTATACTAGTCTGACTGGATCGTGTCAAAATCTGCTGTTTACATTATACAGTCGTTATGGTTTGAAAACAGGCACAAAAGTACAAATAGTGGTATAGTGTAATGAAACGCCTTGTATGTAAAGGAAACGCTCACGCTGTTCACCAAGTTTGTAGAGTACAGATCTTAGTGATACTGAAGACCCTTCATAACAATTACTGTCCAATTTTGATGAAAACCAGTCTAAATTAAGATATTCGATGTGAAAATTCACCACAAAGAAAATTTGACAGCCTAAACTGTCTAACAAGAGCAGGCTACATGAGTATGCCAACGGCATTATTAGTGTTTTTAATTTCTAGTGGCACTTGTTTCATCTCCACGAGGAAAACCCCTGCGCCGTTCACACTTTCGTCTTCCCTTTCTGCCGGGGATGTGTGAGACTCACTCGGCGGGACGACGTTTCTCCGTCCCCAGGCACAGCGAGAGAAAGGGGGCAGGAGCTCGGTGTTGTCTGCAGCCCCCCCGCTGCCTCAGC
>NW_010315189.1:0-200 GCF_000700745.2 Antrostomus carolinensis
TTATTTTTTATCATCTCTAATTTGTATATATTTTTAATAAAATTTTTAGGGGGGGGTTATATATATATTTTTATTATTATTACTTTTTTATCCCCTCTTCATCCCCCTCCGCCACTTTCTCGCATGAATCTCCTCGACCCCTTCATGAAAATGACAGAAGAACAGGACAAATGTATCTCCGACGCCCCCAGCCCCACCAT
>NW_010315189.1:326-574 GCF_000700745.2 Antrostomus carolinensis
TTCCCGGTGTGCATCCGAGAAGCCGTGTCCCAAGTGCTCAAGGGTTACGACTGGACCCTGGTGCCGATGCCCGTGAGGGTCAATGGATCCAGCAAGAACAAACCCCACGTCAAGAGGCCCATGAACGCCTTCATGGTGTGGGCACAGGCTGCCCGCAGGAAGCTGGCGGATCAGTACCCGCATCTGCACAACGCCGAGCTCAGCAAGACCCTGGGCAAGCTCTGGAGGTGAGGATGAGGGCTAAGGGG
>NW_010315190.1:0-14246 GCF_000700745.2 Antrostomus carolinensis
TCCGGCCGCCCGAGCGGGGGCCCTCGGCCGCCCCCCGGCACCTGGATGGAAGGAGAAGTTGATGGTGGCTGAGGGGCGGGCACCCCGTTTTGTTTTACCACAGGTGACCTTCAGCAGGCCTTGCAGCTGGCATTTAAGTTTTCTTTCCTCAAATCATCGGTTTTCTTTTGTTAGAGCCTAAACTGAGGTCTTTTGGGGCTTTAGCATCGAAGGACTAAAATGCTTTAACGTGACTCTTAAGTGTGGTCTGACATTGTCAGGAGAAAGGTCTGTTAGGAAAAAGTGTGTATGACCAGAATGGTTCTAAAAGTTATTTTGAACTTACTAGAATCTGAAAAAGAATTTATCACAACTGTTGATATTTCAAGCTAAACATTTAAATCAGAAAAATACAATTGCATATTTTAAGTAATACACGTGCTGTTCTTGGCTTATGCTCTCTAATGGCTGCTGCTTTTATGAAATCTACAACAATTGAATTCAAGATTTTCTTTTAAAAGAATATGTTATCTTATATTGTGCTTGTTTTGCAGATATTTGTGGGGTTAAAAGATTTGAACTGCTGCTGAATAAACAAAGGCTGAAAGTTGAAGGATGGCAGCAAATCCTTCAGGACAAGGTAGGTTTTCAAGTGGGAAGACTACAGGCAAAATGTCAATGAAGTCACCAAAACCGTAAGTTGATTTTATAGGAAGTGCAAAAAGGGACAAGAGAGGCAGCAAGGCGGGGCTGAAAGTAGCAGAATGTGATCAAGCCTTCTGGGAGAAGTCGCAGTCATTAAACCATTGAAGAAGACCACTGATGGCTGGGGAGCTCGGAATTACTGTGCATTCTTTCACGCTCAGGTTGTGAAGGACCTGTCATGCCTGTGGTGCCGTGGTTATTTCCTGAAGCCCATTTCAGACACAGCGCTTAGCACTGAACTTGAGTTGCAGCTCTTGCACTCGGCGTCAGGGAACAGCCAGAAATGTAAAATATTGCATGTTGTGATGGGAGCAGAGGACCCAGGCAGTCACCCCTGTCAAAGGTGGGTAGCACGTGGCCAGGCCTAGGAGGAAAAGCCAAATAAAATCATAATTCTAACTCTGGTGAAATGTTTCTTTGCGTGATGACGCATCTGAATGGCATCTGTAAAATCATCCAAGACCTGGAAATGGTCCATCTGTCTGGCTGAGGCAGGTGTATTAGCCAGAGCTGAGGGTCTGGGAGGTCACACTGGAAATTGAAGGAGAGTCTTAAATTGCCCTCTAGAGGTGCTTTCTGGAAATCTTAGTGGAACTCCCAGGTTTGTCTCCTCCACGGGAGAGTAAGAAGTTCAGGAGTAAGAGGAGGAGTAAGAAGTTCCTCACGTTTGGCTTTCCACTTACTGGTTATGAAAAACTAATTTGGAATTCAGTTTCTCAGCAACCTGAGGCTTCTTCATGCACATCTCACGTGTGTGAGTGTCCTTAGCTAGGAGAACAGTCCCACAAAGCCAGGTGTAATGCTGAAGTGCTGATATTTTGAAGGGCTACCAGATTACTTGTGCAGTTCCCTCCCTCTCCCTCTCCCCCTCAAAGGCTGTCAAAACAAATATAGAAGAAAACTTAGGCCCAAAAAGACAGATTTTACTTGCTACCTGATGAAAATAAAGTAGTTTTTGGAACACTTATTGAACTTTAATGAAGTGTTGAGAGAGGAGTACTGCAGATTGCACATAGTTGTCTGTTAGCAAATTTTAACTCAGAAGTTTTTGGTTTGTAACGATAAATCTTGCTTTGTTCTGTGAATGCCAAGTCAGCGTCACTGCAAGGAACAGAATGTTGTCACAGAGAGTTAAAAGCTAGTTTTTCTTAAATATGTTAATTTACTGAGAAGTAGGATGGGATTTTAGTGCCATATGCCTTTGCTTCCCTCCAAATTCCAAAGGCTTATAATTTAATAGAGCCTTGGAATCTGCTTTGATACTTTGAGATACCCTTTAGAGACTTGCTAAAAGAACTGTTTAATTACCATATGTAGATTATTTGCACTAGGCAGGCAAGAAACACTATAAAATTCATGGAAATCATGGAAATGAGCCTATAAATACTACACCTAGGGAAATTAGAAAGGAACAGGTACACCCAAGCAACAGTTCAAGGCCTCTGTATCTTTCTCTTGACCGAATACAGTCTAGTAGTGAAAATGATTGAGACAAGTCCTGCATTTTCAGCATGGCACGTGTATTGCTACTCTTCAAGCAATTAATTCTCTCATTTCCCTCTTCTTGGACAAAAGGAATAGGGATTTACTGAAACACTCGCTGGAAGGATTATGAAGGGTAGCACTTAACTCAGACAGAGCTCTAAGGATGAATTAAACATTAACCTTCCACACAAGCGTTCATAATTTTTTGTACCAAGTTATTTGGTTCCTTTTAATCAGTGCTGGGTATTTTCCTAGGAGTTAATTGAGTTTTCTGTTAATTGCAGGGAGGGACTACAACAGTTAAGATTTTGTGGACTGGACTTCCTTTAATTCATTGATCTTTTAGAAAAGCACTTGCTTAGAATTTCAAAGATGAGGAGCTGCATACGAGTGCAGCAGAAGTGAATGAAAGCCTTACTTCAGGCGTTAGTACCAGGTGGAGCTGATTGCAGGAGACTGATTAGAGCCAGTTACAGAATTGGAAAAGCTTTCAGAATGCTGTGTGTTGTCCACAAGATGAGCTCGGAGACCAGAGTGCTACATTTTGGTGGGGTGGGGAAATCAGCTTCTGAATTACAGGAGTTACTTTCAGATGCTTGGTAATGCGTGGCTTCTGCAGCTATACCTCACACATGTCTTAATGAGGCTGCTCTTGTAATACTTTTGCTTGTGCCCAGCAAGCATACCTAGTGTGTTACTAAATTAAAGACTCCATGTGTGAGTTCTCCTAGAGGAAGCCCTCTGAGATGAGAGAAATGTGACTGCTCAGGAAGGATCTGTCCTTTAGGTCCCCAAAGGTGGAAGAAATACAGATCCTGCTTCAGACAGGGTTGAACTTTTCAGAAAAGAAGCGTTCTGGTACAATGGAAGAATGAAGCTCTTGAAGTACTTGCAGAATTCTAGGCTTCAAGCTGTAGCAATTCTACCAGGTCTCTTTCTGTCCTGGTGGTTGTTTGTCTTAAAGGTATGTGAGTGCCTTCACATCTTCACATAACACAGTTGGAGCAGTTTGGGATAAACAAGCACTGGCAGAAGGCTGCTGAGTACTATGTCAAGTGTTCAAAAAAGATAGTGTATACTACCTAAAGAGCAGAGAAACATCAAAGACCTGAATCAATACACTTACAAAACAGAGTTAAAGTGGTACTAATGCCATGTGAGAAGGACAGATTAACAGCTGGGAAAATAGCAACTAATTAAATTTAATTTAAAAATCTATTAAGAAATGTAAAGATGATTATGGGTGATCTTGCATAAAACCACAGCAAAATGTAATCAAATGACTGCTCCTGTTGAGAACTCTTGAGAGAGACACTGAGGCTCAGGGGCACGTATATGAGGGTTTGGTAGTGAGGCAGTATGGATGCAAATTACTACTTCCAGTTGAAGGTTTCTACCTGATACTTGTCTCCTTCATTGAGCCCATGCTGATGAAAGTAAAATTGGATTATGTAATTGAGCAGCAACAGAAGATCTTTCAAAGGGAGTGAGTACAGCTACTGAAAGTAAATTTGAAATCGTTTTACCTTGACACACTAATACTCCCCTTAAGAGTCACCATGTCTGGCCTTCCTGCCAGCTTGTGGACCACCATTTTTTAGTGGTGTGACTAAAATAGCACTCAGGATGGGGGTGGGAGCACAACACACAGCAGTTTCTAGTGGGAATGACTTTAGCTTTTTGTACAAGGGAAATAAAGGAGATTAAAAAAGATGTAAAAGTCAAGTTATGACAGTGTAGTGGCTTCATATTTATAGAAGTAGCAGCAAATTAGAGATTTGAAAAAAAAAAAGTATATTCTTGACATAAGGAGTGTTCTTAGTGGCATAGAGGCCTGTAAGAGTCAGCTCTGTAGCTGTTGTCCTCAGTTGTGCTGTATGGACATACTGGGCAACAGCAGGGACTTGTGAATCTGGGTTTTTTTGGTGACTGCATTGAGATCCTTCATCATACGAGTCCTGTGTAAGTCCAGCAGTTTTGCCACATTTTCATTTAGAAGGCAACTTTGAAAATACACAAATAGCAGCTATTTTAGGCATTTTCTAAATGCCATCAGTCACTCGACTTCCTGACCCCTTCCCTAGATAGACAGTACCTTTGGGAGGATGATATACAGAGCAAATGAAGACCGTGTTCTCATATTGTGTTAGGACAGTTTAATTTTGTTTCTCTATTCCAGCAGTGTGGTCACACTCAGAATAGGAGTAGTGTGTATACGTAGGGACATAGGTATATTGAAACTAGAACCTTTCTGCACAGATTGAATAAAAGGTTGTGACTTTTTGTATGAGTATATGGTGGTTATCTCAGTCTTACCTGTTACATACGTAAACTTGTATTACAGTTTGAGTTCACTGGCATGAGAAATTAGGACCCATGAGTATGTTACTCCATTATTATAATGGAGATGTATGTTCAGTGACTGCATTTGAAATCTAGAACTGCTAAGTTTACTTTTATTTTTTGGAAAGGCAAGTATTTGATCACGTACCTTGTTTATAACTCCCAAGCTGGCTTGGGAAGGGGTAGGATCTAACTTGAGATAGAAAGCTATATTTTAAAATGTATGAATATGTATGACAGCTCAAGGAAGCTATTTCAGGTTGTAAAATGAGAAAAGGAAAAATGAAACCTATTTGTTAATAGCCTTTCAGATGGGTGCAAAGCTTTGAAGATGAGTGTATTCATCATAATGTCATATTGTACAGAGACTTTTAATTACACAAGGTTAGGGTTGGGCCATAGAAATCGAGTCAATCTCTCTAATGTTCTTCTGTCATTCCCACCAGGTTTCCAGAATAAAAATAGGGTTGCAATCCTGGCAGAACTAGACAAGGAGAAGAGAAAGTTACTTATGCAAAACCAGTCTTCCACAAATCACCCTGGAGCCAGGTATTTTATGTTCTAAGACCTGTTTGGACATCACTGATTTCATCAAAGGTGGGGGGGGGGAAAAAACAAGTACATAAACATTTATCAGAAGTGTTTTCTGACCCTCCTCAACATCCAGTCCGAGAGACCTTGTACTTTAGGAACATATTATTTTAAAATGTTTACAGACACTGAATTTTGGCTTACATAATTTCCATTTGAGAAGGAGAGAAGCAGAAATGTTTACTCAACTGTATTAAAGTCAACCTTAAAGAAGAATCAGGTAGCAGGCACTGAGAAAGCATTTAATAACTAAGCTAAAATGCCCTAAGGAATGGAAGCAGCAGACCATTAGGTTCAGGGTACTTGTGTTTAGAGAAGAACAGTTACGGCAGGGAGTGAGTTATTGTTGAACCTCCCTGTGTGCAAGACAAAGCCAGTTTATGTTTCTGCAGATCTTCTTTTAAAAGGTGCTGCACTGTAAGGATGATTCTACACCATAAGGTGTATTAATCTAATCTGAATTTGGGAGCTATCACTGGGATTTCTCCCATTTAAGACAAAAAGATTAGATTTTTGTCGTAAATCAGTAATTGGAACATCACATGCTAATTTATATGGAGAAATTGAGATAGCTGAGCTTTTGGGTTGGCATGAAGTGAGTGCAGTGCCATCTTCTAAACACAGTGTGTTACATGCAATATCTGTACAAGAGTCAAATACTCTGAATACAGTCTGAGCGCTGCCTGTGTCTCTTTTTCAAGGAGATTGTAGGTCACCTTTAATTCCTTCGTAAAGCACGCAGAACATTTGAAATTGTCTGAGTTGGCTCTCTGAGTGACTCTGTATACACTTGTTACTCAAGCAAAATTATCGATTAAAGAAAATAGAAATATGGTACTGTTACATACAACCCTGGCTTCTGGCAGCAGTGCTTGCATTCTTCATTGCAAGTCTGGCAGAGTTTCAGGGGGTGCTTGTTTCCTTTCTTTTTTCTTTAGGGAACAATAACACTACATGCTAGTGAGCAGAATTAGAGTTTACTAATTTTGAAGGTGGGAACTGGGTGGGAGGGGAACCTACAAAGCAGCAAACTCTCTGCTTTGGCATGGTGGACTGATACCTGATTTTTGAGAAGCTGACAGTTCTGTGGCAGGATGTTATGCTAAAGGTTTTGGACCACAGAGTTGTCAGAAGTGAGACCACAGAAATTCTGCAAACTTGACAGAAAAAAGCTTGACGTACCTGAAGCACAACAGTGTAAGGGTGAAGGAGTTAATTGATTTTTGGCTTTGGCAGAGGGGAGTCCTCTTTCTGAGAAAAGAAGACTTCTCTTGAAAAGTGTCAGCTTATGATGAAGCCTTACGATTGTCTACAGAAATCATATTGAAAAGTTAGAGAGTACAGAATAAAATGCAAAATAAATACCTTCAAAATAACTGAAGATATGATTTAAATAAACTGAGTAGTACTTTTCTCCAGCAGTGAAGCTTATCTTAATATTTGTTCTAAAATCTGCTCAGAGGATTGTTACTTAGCTTTCATTATGCATTCAGACATAGATTTGGGTAAAGGTGTTTTTGTGAGTGTGGCTGCTTTTGGAAAACTGATTTACTAAATCAGATGCTGACACTGAAGCTGCTGGGAAAGGTCAGTTGATGAGTTTGCTTGGATCCCTTGTTGTCCTTCATACTTTTGTCTCTATAACTGAGCAGAGCTGGGCTTTCAGCACCAGTCTCCAGAGCCAATTTCAGAGGCAGTTGTGAATTGCCTTGCAATACAGGTTTAATGGCAGTCCTCACTGATTTCTCTCTGGAGGATGGCTGATCGTGTTGCTTACAGAGGTGGAAAAAAAGTCTGCTTTTTATTTCTTCTTTTTTGATGAGCAAGGTGGATAAGTCTTAAGATATAAAAGCCAAGAAAACCTATTTAGAAATTTTACTTTGAAACCTAATGCATGCTGCACTGAGATAGGTAAGCCAAATCAATTTTAGGTACTCTAAGCTATCATCAGAGGATCATTATTTCAGTTACATAAGTAGGAAGCTCCTTTACCATAAGCAGTGATCTGCTGCCCACCTGCCTGTGAACTGGAGACTGCAGAGCTCTTGTTATTGCTTCTGTTGATCACAGTTGTTTAAGGACAGTCACTGAGTGACTGAGTAATGGTGAAAACACAGAGCTCTTGTTTGTAAAATTGCTGACATTGTCTAACATTGCACCCCAGTGGTTCCACTGACTTGAGTGGGACTCTACCCATGAGTAAAATCCACAACAGGCTTCAGGACTGTGAGTCTTTTTGAGTTTAGTTTGCCATCAGTTGTTTGTGCTTATAATGTCAAATGAGACAGCTGTGGTCACTCCATTTTCCTTTTCTCCCTTATGTTAACAAATAGTAATTCCAAACAGTAATTAACAATTGTCAAGCCATGAGTCCAGTAAGTTGTGAGCTGCGGAAGTCATGGGAACTATGTCTAGAATAGCAAGGACACATTTTTTCCCTGTGGTATTTATCAAACCATCTTGTTCCTTGTGCAGCATTGCACTTGCAAGATCACCACTGAACAAGGATTTCCGTGATCACGCTGAGCAACAGCACATCGCTGCACAGCAGAAGGCTGCACTGCAGGTAAGCTAATGCAGTCGGGTGGAGTTCAGCTTGGCTGAATGTGCATCCCTTCAGAGAGCAGTCCTGCACCTAAAGAGAATGAAAAGCCCCTTTTAGAGGTTAGTTTTCATACATTTCTGTATTTGTTACAAATTAAGTTTCTTCTTCTGTTCCGGATGAAAGCTTAAATCTGTGATTTTATTCCCCCTCAATATGGTTGTAAGAATGTAGCCTACGGTATCATCGTAGCTGTTTTGTATATCTAAGTCAAGACTCAGTTTCATCATACTTCCAAATGTCTTATGAAGTGTAGGGAGAACTAGCCACATGGCTTTCCTTGGCTGAGTCCGAGTAGAAGCCAAGTAAATACACTGCAGTTAGGAGTGAGAGGGATGAAAGATTTGGAAAACTTACCTGTATGTTTACAGGTTTCTATTTGCTGCTATTTTTCCTCATGGCAAGTGAGGCTGATTTTGGTGTTGAAATTGGAAATTGAGCAGGGAAACCAGTACATGGCCACCTGCCTTCCTGGCACTCTAGACAACATGATTTGGCAGAGGGCACAGGAATGGGAAAAAGGTTGAGATGCAAACAAGCAGCACTGCTCACGGATCCTATGCCTTGTTTGTGTTTCTGTTGCCCAGTAAAGGCCCCAGATTGCTTCTCCTAAAATGAGTGAGTGGAAGTGAGCTCTGGCTGGTGTCCTGTGTTAATCACAGAACATCATAGGCTGGAAGGATCCTCTGGAGGTTTCTAGTCCAGTGCCCTGCCCAAAGAATGACCGACAGCAGTGCTAGATCACATTGTTCAGGGCCTGGTCCTATCAAGTTTTGAAGCTCTCCAAGTATGGACTTCTCACAGCATTTCTTGGCTCCGAGTCTGGCTCTGTCTTCCCTATACCCAGTCACTGGGTATCTAAAAACAGTGTAAGATTTCCCCTCAGCTTTCTCTTCTTACAAAAAGCTCAGTCCTCTCACCATCCCCTTGGATGTTGGGAGCTCCAGCCCACCTGTCTCTTTGGGTCTCTGTTGGACTCCCTCCAGTTTGTACTCAGAGCAAACAGGGTATTGCAAATGCAACCTGATGGGCAGCTTCCATTGGCCTGCTGGCTCTGCTGTGGCTGATGCAGCCCACTGGGCTGGTAGCCTTTCTCACTGCAAGGGCATGCTGCTGGCTCAGGCTAAATTTGGTACCCACTAGGGCTTTTCCTGAGTGGTGGAAGGAAGAAATATGGAAGAAATATGTAGGCCATCTAGTTTATATTCTAGCCTACTGGAATCCAGTCTTTGAACTGGGAAGGGCTATGTACGATGTTACAGTGGTTGTCCAGAGCCATAAGCAGCAGCTGCCTCCTCAGGTGAACAAGCATATATATATATATATATATATACACACACACACATCAAATGAGCAGAAAGCTGGTGTCCCAGAGCAGAAAGCTGGTGTCCCATGTTGTACAGGAGTGTGTCTGGTGACTTCATTTGTACCTGCAGCCTCAGGTTGTGTGACACTTGTGGCAGCCAAACATAGCAGCTGTCACATACATACCAAGAACTGTAAATTGGCTATAGGTGGGAGTGGAAGCACGGGGTCTGGGCACAGGGGAGCGGTCAGGAGTTCATTACCACTCTCCCCACCTCCACGGGATTTGCTGAAAAGGGAGCAGCAGGGAATGGCCAAGTTAATTCCATTGATGGGCCTTATTCAGATGTGGCTGGGGTTAAAAGGTGGGTTTTGATTTTAAAAAAGAATTTGACTATCAGAGTTGAGGAACAGACAGGGAGAAATAAATAAATAATGCTGCAGAAGCTGTGAAGTCTTGAATTATATCAGTGCTGCAGGCAGTTACGCTTTAACAAATGTTTTTCTCTTTCCAGCACGCACACGCACATTCCTCAGGATACTTCATAACTCAAGACTCTGCATTTGGAAATCTTATTCTTCCTGTCTTACCTCGACTTGAGGCAGAATGAGGAATGCTCTTTCTCAGAACTGCGAGATCTGATTTTTGTCCATAGCAGGAACTGTTGGACCTTTTAATTTCTTTACTTAAAACCTTTTTTTTTTTCCTGGATTTCCATGTTTGCCTTTCAGGAGTGTGAGCTCTAAGGATGAAAAAGCAATGTTGTTGAACAGCAATTTTTATATCCTGTATTTCTGTTCCTCTGTCAGGTCAAAGTCAGATGTAAGACTTCCTTGGTGTGTGAAGTGCATAGCGCTTGCTCTTCCCTGTTTCTGTGCTTCCTTTAAATAAATGTCCAAACCAGAGTCATCAAGAGATGCACACTCTGTCAGCATTTGTGTACAGGTACTATATTTGACTTTAATGGAAAACAGAAGTTACTTTTGTCCATCAAAACAGACATGAATTTATCAAATGCATCAGGTCTTTTTTTGTTTGTTTGGTTGGTTGATTTTTTTCCCCCTGTACAGGAACATTGCTACTGTACTGTTTGCTCTTGTAGTATCTTCTGGTCTCAAATCCTTACATACAATGTGCCTGCCTCTTATTTTGTTTTGTGAAATATGAAAATGAATTAAAGTGGGGGGAAAAAGCAATTGTTTCAAACAGTCTTTTAACAGACAGAATAAATCTTTTAACTTCTGTGGACATTTCAGATGGAAAGTGGTGTCTGCAAGGACAATTCAGTTTAAAAGGTCAGATTTTTCTAGGCAAACCTTTTTCAATACTTTGTGTGTTTCACTTTGCTATTTTCTTTCGTGTTTTTATTTGTAGTAACCAATTCTAGCTCCATGCTGAAAAGAAATCTGTTGATCTTAAGGTAAATTATTTTGGAATTGTGATCATGCTGTCAGGATAAAATAACTTAGAGTGAAAAATAGTCCTTACCTAGATGTTATATCTCCACAGCTTTACTAATACAGTTGCACTAGTACATTGATGGCTTTACCTATGGAGGCGAGTTCTAAAAAACAAAAAGAACAAGAGAACTTAAGTGAGAACCAGAAATCAGCATCTGTTAAATTGGTGCCCATTTGCAGCAGCTCTGTCCTTTGCAGAAACTTAGCTGTCCCATGAGGTTTCCAGGGTTGTACTCTACAGATTTCCCTAGTGGCATTTAGGGTATGGTGTTTCCATCTGCAGGGGATTGCCTGAACCCAGTAAGCATTACTGAACTGTAAGCGCTCTTAACAATTCCATTCCTTGTGTTTAAGAAAACAGAGTGAGGGAAAAGAGATTGGTGCAGGTATGGGGAAAATGCCACTGCTTTCATACACCTCAGCTGAGTACAGACCCTTGCAGAAGCTGTAGCATGGATAAACATTTTCAAGAAGGAGAATCTTGTGGAGGAGGCCTACTAGAGCTTACAGATGGGCAACTGTAATGTGAACTATTCATATCATGTGCTTTTTTGAAGGGTCTGATGTGGTGAGTCATGGGAATGATGATGGTGTTTGTGGGTAATGGAGAAAAGAGTACTGTCATTTCTGGTTTTGGTGGTGGGCTCTGGGTAGCTTTTTAATTACCAAGAGCAACTTCACCATGAGGCTGCCCTGACTACTGATTATTCTGCAGTGTGAGCTGAGTGTTGCAGATGCTTTGAAGAAAAAGCTGTGCAAATCTGTGAGTAGAAGAGGCAGCTATGATCCAGTCCATGCTTGGAAGCATACAAAGTCAAAGAAGGTAAAGCAGGTAGAGCAGGAAGTTTGGATTTTAGATTGTAGTTGGATTTAAAAAGTAGGCTAGGCAGTTTAGTGTTAAAGGAGCTTTTTTTTCTCCTTGAGAAAAGTGGCAAAAGAGTGTCTGCTTTCTCTAAAAACGGACCCTCTGCACTAACAAATTGAACAATATAATCTCTCAGCGTTGCTGCACAATCTGCATATGACTGAAGCAATCAGACACTAAAGATCCTTCTTTGGAAAGCTATAGGTGCTCCACTGAAGGAGTTAAACTTGCTGATTGTGTTGTTTTCACCTCAGGTATCAAAAGGATGCTTTTGGAAATCCAGGGCCTGGGCTCAAAGATGGAGGTATTTGAAAGAGGGGAAAAAATGGCACAACTGTTGTAATATTTTTAAGTTAAAATGCCTCACATAATTCTGTGTAATCATGATGGACCTGGTGATATATGTAGATATAATGAACTGTCAAAGATACAGATGTTGTATGTGGAAGCTTCTATCTTAGAAACCACAGACTCTAGCAATTAGTGTCAGATGCATCAATTTGTCTTGCCACTCTCACTTTTTCTTTTCTGCTGTTAATCAGTATTGAACCCATTAATACATCCCTGTAAAGTAATTTCAGCAAAATCTTTCCTCCTGTTGGAATTGTATGTTCAAATTCAAATAATTATTAGTTAGAATATACCCAAACCAGGAAGTGTCTGGGATGTCTTGCTTCTGGCAGTAACCACTAACTTGATCACACAAAAGCAGAAGGCTTGTAATCTAGGGCTGACCTGTGTACCTCAAAGTATCTTAAAACACGTAATTACTCAGGAGTAATTTTATTTCATTTACTACAGTAGTAATTAGCCTTTCCACTCAACACAGCTGGTTGGTGTAGGTTCACATCAGAGCTGGATGGTGGGCTGATAGCAGGCCACAGTACTGGGGTAGATCTTAAGCTAAACAGATCAGATAGATGAGAGGTGGGCTGACACAGTGAGGTCAGACTTTCTAAGACTAAGTGATGGCAGAGTCATAATCTGTCAGCAACAGGTGAGGTAGAGAAGTCAAAGATCTTTAACTGAAGCACTGAGAGAACTGAACCACAGCTTCTTTCTTCTTAGCTCTGTGCTCTTTTTCTTCCACTAGACAAGTTTTCTATCCACACCCTATTTCCACCATCTCCCCACCGTTACTGGCTCTGGAAAATGCTCAGTTTTAACACAAGAAGCCTGACCTGTAGAACCACATGTGGTTTCCTACCACTGCAGGGGTTTAGTCTCCATTATTTCTTAGTATTTTCAGTCTCTGATCTCTTAGAAGCACTGGTATGAAACTAATCAATAGTACCTAACATATTCGCACTTTCCATCAGAATACAGAATATCCCACGAAACTCAGCATTGGAAAGAAATTGCACCCCTTGATGTCACTTGCTAGGAACTTCCCAGTTGCTTGGATGTGTTCAATCAGTTAAAATAGCTAAATGCTACTTCTGCATTCATCTGTAGTCAGCACAGGACAAGCCAACTGTCGCTTGCCAGTCCTGTGGACGCAGCTGGGTATGACTCTGTTCATGCTGGGGAGTCCTGTCTGAGGCAGACATGTTGCATGGCTCTAGTGTTTTATTAGACTACCTGTGTCATTAAAGGCTGGAGGTCATTTATCATCTTGCTGCACAGCAGAGAGGTCAGTGCTCTGACCCTAACCTTGTAGAAATGCATGAAGAGGGCAGGCTTTTGCCATCCTCTTTGGAAAGAAGAGGAAAGTATTGATTATCATCCAGGTAACAGGGAACATGAGCTTGAACTTTCCCCTTGTGTCTGCCTAAATGTGTATTTAAAATTGGGAGGATGCCTGAGAAAGGAGCTGGATGATTGCTGTTGGTCAGAATTATGGCACTGATGATTCTTCTGTCAGACCAGCTCCAATAGCAAGTTTTCCTGAAGGACAGGGTCAGCGCACTGTGCTATGGCCTTCTGTTGAAACCAAAGCTGATTCCCATGTCCTGGGGAACAGGTGGTTACCAAAAAGACACAGGAATCCTCAGGGAAGAGCTAAGAGGTGGCAGCTCTCTGCTGTGTGATCTCTGTGCCCAGACACTTCTGAAGGAGGAGGTGGAGAGAGGGGAGGATTGTCTGCACTCAGCTGGAAGAGCCTTCCCATCAAGAGCTTTATGTGCCCAACTTCACTTTTGCTAATGCACGGGGAAAATCCTGTAGCATCTGCCTTGTGTCTGGCAATCTGTGTGTTCTGAAATACTTTTGGAGGCTGTAGGGACTGCTTCTAATACTCTGTATGGAGCTTTCTGAAATGAACAGTAACTTTGAGGACTAGTGGGCGAAGTGGCTTTCACATGCTGTTTGGTTAAAAGCTTTTTTCCAGTGAGTTTCTGCATTTGTTGGAACCACCGAGCTTGCCCCAGATTTTTTGCAACAAAGACAATATAACCTCTTTGTTTCATGATTCTTGCTTTTGATAGAAGGAATCAAGTGACATACCTTCCTGGGGAAATGATTTTTACACTTCTTCCTTGAGCACATGTTTTTTCAGAGAGGAAGAAAGTAGGTTAAAATGCACTAAGTGGAGAAAATTTGATTAGTGCAGTAGCATGTTATGAAAAACAATACTGGTGAGAAAATGGCTCTTCTCCTCAGTTACTTCAGTCTGGCCAGGTTAATTCAGGCACTGAATTATGAAAGGTGGTGACAGAGTTCTCAACTTACTCTCATTAAGGCCTCTAATCTGGATATTTTCATGTCAGTGGATACTACTTCTGGCTTGCAGGTTTTGTAGCTTGTGGCTGGAAGTTGTTCAAAATCTACCGTATTTTTGTCCTGAGAGTTGTACTCTTTCATTTAAAACTGCAAATCCCAAGCTTGCACGCTGCCTTCACTATGCACATACGTTGCACTGTCCAGTAGCATATGTGTATTACTGGTTGGTAGAATGCGAGTTTCTTCCAG
>NW_010315190.1:14274-32660 GCF_000700745.2 Antrostomus carolinensis
TAGATTTATGGATGTTTTTACACCTTCAGAGGCTTTTTCAGTGCATTACCTGAATCCTCACAAGGCAAACTAAGTTACTGTTTATCTTCAGTTTTGCAGATGGAGAAAAATGCAAAGGGGTTGCAATGCCAGCTGGTACGCAGGGAGCCTGTGGTGTTGTCAGGATTAGCTCCTGATTAGTGAGCTGCTGTCAGGCATCATCTGGAGACTGTCGCTCTGCATCCCACACGAGCAGCTGGCTCATCTCCCTCTCCTAGAAGATGCTGAGCTTTTTGGTTTCCGGTCTGATTTGCTTTCATGGATAGCTCAGTGCTTGTTTGTTTTTTGTTTGTTTTGCTTTGCTTTTTTTTCAGATGGTGAAGACAACAAATTAGGGCAGAGTTTGGGCCTTTTATGTCTGAAATTTTGGGTAGGGAGGATGGTGATAAAAATAAAAATAAATTAGTATTATACTCTGGAAGCAAGGGCAAGTGTACTTCCTTCTTTGCTACAGTGACCAGATAAACTTGCCCATTATGCTGGGGTTTAGCTGTCATTTCATACCCCTAATTAATTAGAAGGACATTAGAGCCTCCATCTGCATGGCTGACTGTAGGTTTTTTTATCTGTCAGTGGGTGGCCACTTGTGGAAGTGGGAATGGCCAGATGTGGGTCCAAGCCAAAGCTGCTGTCTCCATGTTTCTCATCAGCAAGAGCTATGCACAGCTGAGACACAGCCAGAGTAACGTGTTTTCGAACTCTGCCCTAGCAGACGGCTTGTTAGTCCCAGGGAAGCAAAATGGCCCTGGACTGACCGGCGTACAGCCAGCTGATGTGCATCCTGCTGTGCCAGCAACCCTGGCCGCCCCTCTAAGAACCAGGTGGTTTCTGTCCCATCCAAACAAAGGTGTATTGCGCTGGCTTGGCTTGAAGCTACTCCATTCCGAGCGTAGCCTGCTTCCCTGGACTTTGAGGTTTGCAAAGGCTCAGTTACCATCTGAGCTGAGCCTGGATGTGTGTCCCAGTCACACACGTGCATGCGCAGAGGATGATTTCGGCAGATTCAGGTGTAATCACTTCCACGTTTAGTATCTTGAACCAGTTAGTTTGCTCTGTCAGAGAACGAGCCCGATTATCATGTTGTTTTGGACAGACTCTTTCATCAATGTGTTTGTTTCATTACCTGGCACAGTGGAGTCTTGACATAAGACAGGTTGCTAAGCACAGGGAGTCATTTATAGTGGCAAATACTGCTGTTTCAGCCTCTGTTACTGGTCTTCCTTTCAGATGAGCATTCCTAGGGCAATCAGGAAAAAATTACTCCCATTTATAGTAATATCCCCCGTGTTACTTTGTATCTAATTCCAATGACAAATTCAGAGACAGGGTTTCAGAGAGACCTGCCAGTATGCTGTCCTGACCCCCACTTGGGGATTTTAGCAGAGGTGCTGCAGTGCATCAGAAGAGCACGCTGCCAGCACCACTCAGCAGAGCTTTCTGGCGTTGCAGTCTGTTCACATATGTTAAGGGTAGCAGGTGATAGTCAGACATCTAAGAAAGGGAAGTCTCAAATTTAATAAATGATTGACCCCAGCTCAGTGATATTCTTCAGGTCTTGGTCGGCAAACTGCTTGCCTCAACACGTGGTTGAAGACACCTCAGTACAGCAATGGAGCCCTAAAGCAGATGGGAAACGTGGTGGTTCTTGTTCCTGTGATTATTACTTTTCAGCTGTTCCATGCTAATGTGGTCTGTCATTCTAGCTGACCTGTTTACTTTACCCTTTTAGTTTTTTGAAAATCTTTTCAGCACTTTCTTAAGACTTTCTAAGGTAACACTCGTCAGTGCTACCATTTATTCCTCTGCCACCCACATTCATCTCTCTGTTATGTCGTGTTGCTCCTCCAACTCAACTTCTTCCTTTCCTTGCAATATCCCTTACCTCCACTACCTTCTTATACTATAGCAAATGTGCTTTAATGAGGCTCTGTTTCAATACTAAACAAGATGTAATGACATTTCTTGACAGATGCAAGCAAGACTGAGATCAGAAAGTTACTTTTGGGAACTCCGAGAGTGTGTTCAGCTGTGGAAAGGTTCATGACACTATTGGGGAAGTAGCTCAGCATCACCCCAGTGTACTCAGATTCATTGTTCAGGAAGTTGTCTTTCGCAGCACTTAAAAAAGTTCTGTTATTAATGATTGCCTAGAGGATGGCAAGCCAAGTCAAAAGAAACATTGGCTGATTCCAGCCTGACCCCAAGTCTGGTGACATGAGCAAGGGATGCTACCTGATTTTGGTGAACTTAGTTAGGTAAGCACCTAATCTAAACACTACCTGATAAAGCTGACATCAAGCTTTTATCAAACAAGACATCAAACACAGAAACCTGTTTTTGCCACTAGACTGAAACAGTCAGAAAAACAGGGCAAAGCGAGTGAGTGTCAATTGGATGAAGGTTTCTTTTGTGGGCTTAGGGGCTGCAAGGTGACATGCCAGTGCTGTTTTCCAGCATAGGTTTCCATTGTAGGTGTGGGAGCACCTCCATCCTTTTAGCCCTGGAGTGGTCTGAGTCCTTGTTTGTTCCCCAGAGACAGCCTCAAACTCCAGCTCTCTGCCAGGAACAGCCAGTGTCACCTGGAATGCAAAATGATGATTAGAGCTGAGTGAGGAATGCCACTCCCTTTCCAAGGAAGCTCTTGGGACTTCAGAATATTCTTATTCTGTGCTGGTCCTTCTCAGACCATCTGAGAAGGCAGCCAGAAACCCCAGAGGTAAAAGTCCACCACCCAGGAGCTGTCTGTGTGCTGCTCTGTGCAGGCCTGGACTGTGAACCCGACCTCCACACCATGGGAGACTGCCCAGATTCATGCTTACAATGGCAGCGTGCTCTCAGTCTCCTTTCATAGAGCTCCTTCCCTGTGGATAAATGGTGAAATAATCACTGGAACAAGAACCTGACCACGGTTTTCCACAGGCCAGGTGAAAGCTTGACCCACAAGGGAACAAGGCCAGTTTTGCTCCAAGCCAGTGAATTTTCATTGTCTGTCAAAACAGAATCAGTTCCAAAGAGGGAGGCTGAGAAAGGTGCATCAGGAAAATGCCTGTCCCATGCTAGTGAGTATTTTTATGTGTGGTCAGGACAAGCATAATGCCAAACAAATGAGATGAGCAGTTCACACCCAAATGGAATTAATACAGGTTTTTTCCCTCGCTCACAGGACACAAATCTCCATCAGACAACAATTCACTGCCTCACAATTCCACGGTGTGTGCTCAGTATGTATTGTGCATTCCATGCAGATATATCATTATAGATCTCTTTCTTGCTTTTGATAACTTACAGCAATGAAAACCAATGTCTGGCCTCCCTCACTCTCCCGACTCTGTTTTTCTTTCCTATAAGCTATTTCCTACAATACTGGTTTCAAGTGGCAGAAGAAAATACACCTATGGGATTTCCTAACACATACAGTAGAGTGTAAATTATACAGCCCCCTATCTGACAGACAAATTGATTTCAGAACTATCCCCGTAAATAACATTTACAGTGAGTACAAAATGCACCTTCCAGTCACCCATAAATATGACAAGTTTTCAAAACGGAGACTATTTTCACGTGGAACAAAGCAAAACACTGAATCACTGCTGTGGGTCTTACGTGTCTGACATAAAATGTATGATTTAGCAGCAAATGTTAGCTTTCCTGCATCTCATAATCTTGGTATTTCACCTAACGGGTGGGAATTTTCTTGAATTCTTGTGTGTTCAGTGTCTAGATTCGGAAGTGAAAAGAATTCAAAACATAGATGAGTGGAGGCATCATCCTCTGGTGACTTAGGGATTCCAGTTGCAGGTTAATCAGTTAAAAGATATTTCTCCCATTAGTAGTCAGATGATCACTGACAATCGTGCCTTGGTGCTCTGCTTTATGCTGACATGGCAGGAGAAAGGTGGAAACATCTAATATTGCAGGAGAGCACTCCTTGCAATGAGAGTGTTTGTCCTGAGTGCAGAGCACCTCTGACATCATTCTGTCCCCAGGTTTGTGGAAGAACATTATCAAGCAGTAGCTGTTGTTTTCCTCTCTAAACAGAAACATAAACTGAATCACAGAAAGGGGATCTGCCTTGCTGAGGTCATCTAGTTATGCACTGGCAGAATTACAAGTGAGAACCCAAACCTCCATATGACCATCGGTTGTCAGCCACCTCCTCTCCCCTCTCCCCGCTCCCCTCCTCTCCCTCTGTACAGGCTGGTGGCAAGCAGTCAGAAAATAATTACATGTCTGATGAGAAAAGCTACGATGCCTTGACATGGCCTTCATGTCACTAGATCACAGGGCAATGTCTGACTTGGCAGCCAACTATATTTCATGCAAAAATAAGAATGCCAGCGCTGTGGGGGAGAGATGTACTGCCAGCATGACTTGCACAGGTATGAAGGGATTGCCAAAGCCAATCAAGATGCTCCAGGGTCCCATCAGGGTATAAAACCAACACTGTCTCAACAAGGAAGATACCAGTCACAAGGCCATGGTGAGGGACAGATCAAACTCTCATTACCCAGAGAGACTCCCACCAGGCAAAACCAGGCAGCAATGTCCCTGTGTGGCAGAGGTGGGAAATTAAGGACTAGATTGTTTTGCTGAAAGGGGAGAAGAGTGCAAAGGAGCCCCAGCCCATGGTAGCCTCAGGGCAAGGGAATGTTCTCCCTTGCAGGAGGAGATTTACTTGCTGGAGGAGCTGTGCAGCCTCAGCTCAGGAGTCCTGCAAGTGCTTCAGTGCTGAGCAGTTGCTGCACAGCGGAGAGTGCCTCTTTCCATGTCCCAGGCTGGTGGGAAACGCTGGGGAGAAAAAAGTGCCTCAGAGACAGGGCAGCGATGGCTCCTTGCACTGCTTCCAATGCCAATGTCAGAAGGACTTAGGTCTGGAGACTGAAGACTGGAGTTGCATCTTGAACCACTTCTTTCTAGTAAATCCTTGCTTCCCAGAAGCTGGGATTGCTTCTGACAAGCAAGAACTTGCTTCTGAAGGTGATGCCAGCTTCAGCACACAGGTTTGTCATCTCCTGTTTGTCCCCTGTTTTCTTTTAAGCTTTGCTCAGATGTGACTTACAGCTGGACAACAGCTGTTCAGGTGCTACGTGAATGCCTGTTTGTACCTTTAGGTGTATCCTTCATGAAAAAAACAAGGTGACCAAGTAGGAAAGGAAAAAGGAGTGGCATGTTCCTCCCAAGATCTGACCCCAGCTTGACTCAGCTTGGGTGTTGTGCCAGAATGATGCCAGACACAACAGACTGTCCCTGTGGGGACACTGTCCCACCCACTCTGCTGTATTTGAATGAACAGCTGAGTAACCACCATGGCATCGCTCAACTTCACAAGGAACTCTGCTCATGTAAATAGCTATCCTGCCCCTCCGACCTACTATCCCAGGCATCATGGCTTTGTTTTATAGTATCTGCAAGTGTTTAAAACAGAGGTGTTCTCCTTTAACAACACAAAGCACAGGCAACTGCCCCCCAGAAAACACCACTGCTTTGAAAACCAGTCATGAGCTGGCCTCTCCATTTGTACAGAATTAAAACAGCCAACATGGAATACCAGAGGAGCCATTCAAATGTCGTGGTGGTCCTACCAGTCTCTGTTAGCATCTTCTTCCACCTTCATCCCCAGAAACCTCCTCCCCAGCCCACAGCTGCTCTCCCTGTTGGTGGGTGCAGCTGCACCCCAGGGATGCAGATGGTAACCCTAAAACCAGAAGGCGCTGGAGCAGACCGACAGACCATGCTGTTATTAAGGAGAGAGCTCAGCACGCTCGGAGCCAACTCGGTGACTATCTCGCCCTTGGCAAAGAGGCTACTCTGCAGCAGCACAGCCAGACTGCAGGAAATCTGGTGAGGTCCTGTCCTCCCCACACAGAGCAAGGAGGATCTTGGCAAGACGCTGGAGGTTTGGGGTGAGTTTTTGCTAGCAAAGTGGGAGACCCTCACAGGGCAGGGTTAAGGGTTAATCTCTCAAGCAGAGCAGAAATCCGTCGCATGGTTTCATACCCAACTGGCTGTGCTTCACCCAGAGCTGCTCCCAACACACACTGACAAATTGGGAGTAAAAAAAGTTTTAAAAAGCAACAGCTTTATTCAAAAGCCCCAGATTAAAAAGCTCCAGCTGCATTGTGCAGAACTGTTTCTCTTTCCACACCAGCAGCAACAGAGGCAGAAAGAACCCAAAAGCACAGAAAAGACTCCAGAATTGTCTGTGGGACTTCTTCCAGTAAGATCATGCACAGCAGCTTGTTCTCCAACTACCAGCACAGATGTGACCTTAGCAGTCAGATCTGGGATAGATTCCTCCGAGCTCCTGGGAGACCAATGACTGATGCAGTTTTCTTTGGGATTATGTTTTCACTAGGTATAAGAAGCTCTATTTTGAGAATAACCACTGTAGCTCAACCTCACATCTCTCACTCCAGCATGACATGATTTGATGACATCTCCTCTCACTTCTTTTCTCCAGACAGGCTCTATTTTGCCACAAGCTTCATCAGTGAGCTCAGAAAAACCAACCTCATCCACCACACATATCCAGAGAAGTCAGATCAGGCCCTTCCAGGTAGGTCCTGAATTGTCTTGGCAGGACCCTGAGGAATGGGTGTCTCACCCAGGGAGTGGCCATGTTGCAGCTGTCCTGAGAATGACTGAAGGCCCTCAGCCACCAGGCAGGGACGTTCTCTGCAGCTGTAGGACTTTCTCCATCCCCTGTTGGAGAATCCCTCCATCCCTCCATCCTCCATCCCTCTTGGTGTCTCTGGGAACGGCTGCTCTGATCATCCTCCATTCACTCCTGCTACCCCCAAGGATGTGACCACTGCGAATGGTGTGTGATTCTCTGCTCTGCTTCCTCCGTCCACATCTCTTCTTTAATGCCATCAGTTTTCTCTCTGCACTTCATGATTCATTGTCTGCTTACCTCACTCTTCTTCCACAGTTGCCCAGCTTTTCTCACCCTAGCATTAGCACCAATAATGAGAGCTCTTGTTTCTATTGGGGAACAAATTATTCAGGGAGGTATAGAGTTCAGGGCAAGGTTTTCCTTCAGAACAGAAAAATATTCAGTAATTAGCATATGAGATTTGATTGTGGCTCTGCAGAGTCTCCCACATCTGGACTTGGGGCCACTGGTTGAGGCTGGGAGGTTTTTCTCTCTTTCCTGGTCCGAGTGTCCTTCCAAACAGTGTTTTTTTCTGGGTAACATTTTCCTGTGCATTAGACTCCCTCGTGGAGATGTGAGTGTACGGTTTGCAGATGTCTCCCTTGGCTTCCCTGATTTTGACCTGGTGATCTGCAGTCCAGGTCTTTCCCTTGCATAAGGGTGCTGTCTAGGTCACAGGATGAGCCAGACGTGCCCTGCGGACGCTGCAGTGTCTGTCTTCAATAGGAGTGATTCCTTCTCACTCTCTGTGTAGCAAATAGCCTGTCTACAGTGAAAACTGCAATTACATCTGGTCCACCACAGCAGTTAGAGACTTCCAGTCCAACAAAATGGACTACAGCCTTGCCACCCCAGGCATTCAGCTTATCTAAGGAGGTCATCCCCCAGGTCATCAGATTGGCAAAGAGACAACAAATGGAGTGGAAAAAAAGCACAGGGCATAAAATTTGTTTTTTTAAATGGTACATCTTAAACTGTTACTATTTTCCCTTCTCACTCATCTTTGAGTTCATAGGAACTATGTGGGTGGGTTACAAACTCAGGGTTCTTTGGACTCTGCCTATCTGCAGGTGTAATTCTACATGGCCCGGCTCAGGACTGTGGTATGTGGCATTTTTGGGTTTGTTTTGTTTTTCAGGAAAGCTTAGTGACTTGCTAAATAGCATTGAGCAGATAAGGTCTGAAATCAATGTCTTCAGGAACTGAAAGTCTTCTAAAGAATGTAATGCTTTAGTTAATTGAATTAAATGTATGTCTTACCTTGGCTTGAGAAAAACATTTTCTTGGAGGCAATATTGAAACATCACTTAATTTCAACTTAAACCAAGTGGACTGAATACATCCTGCCAGATGTTCTGCTGGCTCCGTGCCTTTCTAAGTTCAACTGTCAGGAGGACACATTTCAAAGTGAAGATACAAACACACACTGACTCTCCTTAGCTCTCTCTGTGTAACAGGAGCACCTGCCTCCCTCCCCAGCACACAAGAGTGTAGGAGGACGTTGTAGTAATCATCCATCCTGATGATAAAGAATGTTTACACTAAAACACCAGGTCTGTCTGCTATAACGTGCTTAGGTGCACAGGCCCACCCTGATATGGAGAGATGTGTGTCCCCTTTCACTCATGCCAATGGTGGTCGTTCTGACCTGTGCCAAGGTCTTCCAAAGTAACTAGCAACTGTGAGTGCCCATCCCATTCTGCACTGCAGAAAAGCCTCAAAGACCTCAAAATCATAAGCCCTTAAGTTTTATCATGCCAGTCACTCAGCTAGGCACTATTTTGATAATCTTGGGCATAATTCTGTAGCCTGCCCGGGTAAGCATATTTCTCACATCATAGATGAGTTTGGTCTGGGGTGAACGGGGAGGGAATGTAAAATAAAATCCCTGTGATTAACAGCAAATTCTGAATGAACCGTAATCCTGTCTACCTTAGAACCCCGAATAAGGAACAATGCTGTGCCAGCATAATCCCCATGGCCCACAAAAATCAGTAAAGCCAGGATTTGCTAAGAGCTCTGATTTTGCTATATGAGAGGTATTTTAAAGGAAGGTGTTGAATGCAAGAAACACCCACTGAGTCACGCATGCCTGGCTGGAAGTCTGCAAGAGCTCCTCAACAAGGGCAGAGCACAGCCCAGCGTGTGAGACATGGCTGAAAACATCAAACTCATGGCCTAGCTCTCTGTGCACCACAGAAGCACAAGGCTGCTATAAACCACATCTACCTGGAATTTGGGTGTTTGGGCACAGAACAGATGACACCTGCTTTGGCTGGAAACGGGGTCATGCCAGAGGTGGAAAGGGGATGTTTCTTTGTCCTTTGCAGCATTTGATTATTTAATAGTCAAAAAGGGCAAGTGGTGCTCTTGACCTCTCCTGATTTTCTTTTTGGCTACGTGATTCGTGAGTACTGGCTCTTACAGGACTCCCACAGCAGCTACGTTTATCAATAATGACCTTGCAGATGAGGGGAGCCACGAGTGGACACGGCTGAGACAATGGCCCTGCTATTGACCCATGTTGTGGCCTTTGGCAAGTCACATCACACCTCTTTTGGCCTTGTTGTTTTGCCTTTTGGTACCAATTGCTTCACGAGGGAAAATGTCTCCCCGAGATAAAACTAACATCCTAGTATGATAGTGTACATTAACCACTGCTAAAATAGAGATAATTATATGCTGAGCCAAAGAAGTCACATGAGTTAAACACTGCTAGATAAAACATAGGTTTCAGGATCATGGATTTGAGGAGATACCAGAAAAAAAGGACCCACAGTACTGAAGATGAAGTTTGGCTAATAGGCAAACACTCCTTGTGACAAAAATTGACAGTCAAACACCAAATGTTCTTCCCCATATCCAAGTAATTTTTGTGACAGTTCAGTTCCACAGTTTACAAAGGTGAAATTACTTTTATTTCAGAACAAGCGTTGCTTGTAAGTGAGAAAAGAGACATCAAATTGTCAAACTCAAGGACATCAGACAAAGGAATAAGACATACTGTGACACAAAATCAAGACCAACTCTTTTTCACAAAAGCACTCAGTAACATTTTTTTTCCTCTTTTTCACTCACTTTATGTCACTATTGAAAAAACCCCTCGTAGTACTCTAATGCACTGTGAGCATTTCCTCAGTGGTTTGGGATGCCACTGCAGGAAAACAAGAACAGGACAACAAACAGGATAATGCAAAGTCAGTCTGAATTGTATGATACCTACCAACCCTGAGGATTTACTCAGTTTTCATATACAGAATATTCATCCCTTTGCAAAACACGGAAAAGGAACTATCCTCCCGCTTGGGATACTGGACATAAGCTAAATGCTTTCCTTGGATATCTGTTGACTCTTCCAAACAACATACAGATGGGCAGAGGAGTGCTGCTTAGTTACAGCCACTGCTCCTAGTGCCTTGACACTGTTGGGGGGAACAGGGAGAAGCTTGGAGTCGTTGAGGGAAACCACAGCAGTCCCTATCAGCATGCCTTACAGCAGCCAGTCCTACTGCTCTATATGTCCCCTCCACTAATATACGGAACAAGCTGTTTGTTTTTCAGAGGTCTGAACCCAGGCAAGTGCCAACCTCTCCTGCAACACCAGGTTTCCCCTGGGCAAAGGAGCAGAGAAGGGAGCTGAGGTCATCTCTAGGAAACCCTCCACCCTGTGCTGCTACAGGGTCAGGACTCTGGAGCCCACCACAGAGCATTCCTGACCCACCAAACAGAGCCACATCAACTGAGAAAATAAATTGAGAGAAAAAAACTTTCTGAGATTAGAGGAACAGCCACTGTGCTTTCGTACCTCCTGTTCATGCCTGAGGAAACCTCACTATGACTGCTTTTACTGCCAACAGCCACCTGAAGGTCCCAGCCTGGGAACTGCTCAGTGGCAGTGACTGGAGGAGGAGCTCCAGCAGGTCATTACCTCTGAAAAACAGGTTCTCTGATTAGTTACCTAACAAAGAGTCTGGTTTTCTGGGTGCGCTCAAGTTTCAAAATGGTTTGTGTTAGAACAGCTTCTTCTGCGCCTTTCAAAGACAAATAAACCCTATCCCAGCCCAGCTTCTGCTTTTCTTCAGTCTTAACTGGTGATTTGCTCTGCAGGACTCAGAATGGTATTTTTTAAAAGGGCATGGCCCTTACCATTGCCCAGGAAACAAAAGAAAATTACAACAAACAGCATTTTTCCTCTGGAAGCAATGCCCACAAATGCACACCTGAAACCCTCTTCAGGAAGAAGCTCCCATTTCCATCACATGAGCTTGTGTGGACATCCTGAACATCCTCTGCCTCCTCCAGCAAAGGCTTACAAGGCTTCCCAGGATCAGACTCTTAAAACACCATCCTGACAGTGGGGAATAATGTCCACAGCCTGTGAGGGTTGTAGGTAGCAGCTTTTCCTAGCAGGTGTTTCCCCTGCTAAAGTTGATGCTACTCTGTGTTTCAATACCCACCAAATTACTTTCTTAAAATTAAAATAATGCTGTGCAAAAGCATTTAAAAGGCAGGAGCAATACTGTATTTTACAACATAAAGATCCTAAAAATCAAACTAATATTTAAAAAAAAGATAATTCAAGCTTTCTTGAGAGAAGCTTTCTTTCAAACTGTACAACTAAATGTCATGACTTTATCTTTACAATCATGTAAAGATATTACCTATTATTACCTATTGGAATGAAGCTGTGATTTCAAGGTATTATACAGTATTAGAAAATCAATGACTGTATAGTGGGGTCAGTAAACACTATAAATCCTCCCACAGCCCTGCAACCCAGTGGGGAAAAAAACCCAGCAGTATCTTTCCATTACACTAGAAGCAGACTGCACATCATCCCAAATTGCACATGTCCTACTCTGTTTTAGGTCTTCCAGGTTTTCTTTTTTGTGACTTAAAGGCTTGCCAGAGCTCCAGCTGAAATTAAATTTTCCTCTCAACAGAAAGTGGACCAAGCCGTAGCCGTGGAAGTTTAAGGCAATTATTTTTACAACCTACCACTGGTTTTTGAAAATTACATCATTTGGGTGCCAGACTTGAAACACCTTAGGGTGCTTTCATTTTCAAAAGGTACTGAGCATTTGACTTCTGATATAAGCTCCTTTTAAGATGTCTCAAAACCTGGACAGATCCAAACTGCTGATTTTTTAGTTAAGTGCTCACCTTTCAGAAATGACTGACTGAAAACGCTGCGTTTTGGGGATGCTGTCATTAATTTCATCGGTTTGTTTGTTATTTGGAAAGCCAATAGTAGAGTTTCTAGCAGTACCTACAAATCCAGTGGAAATGACCAGGTATTTACAACATACAAAATACACAAAAATATATTTACAATACACCAAAAAGAGGAGAAAACTGTAAATGTGGTTCACAAGAGAGTAACTTCTGTACGGTAGCTCTGAAAGAAAGCATAGGCACTTCTGCTTCAAGAGTTCTTGGTCCCCAAAACTCAGTCTCCTTTCTCCTAGCTATGTTTGCTGAGGAGGAAAATCCATGATTTTGTGTGTTGATACCTCCGATGAGGAAAAAGCTCTCCACCACCTCTTCACTCAGAAGACCTGGCACTGGTGAAGGAGACCATGTCCCTCTGCCTTTCAGAACAAGGCTGTGTACATCCCCAAAATGGGACCACAGCATGTGCAGTCTGCCTCGGGAAGAATTTAATGTTCTGTCTTTCCACTTTTTGCTCTTGTTAGAAAGCTGCTTATTTTCTCCACATGACACTAAAGCTATTGTGTGAAGCACTTTCTTGGGATGCTGGCTGGTGAGAGCAGACAGAGTGCAGGGTTAACTGGAAGGAGCTAAAAGGGACAAAATTCCTGGAAGCCTGAGTGAAGGAGACAAAAGTAAGATTTTCACAGTGCTCCAGCTTCACTTTCTCCGCCAGCTTGGGAACAACACTCCTGAGGGTGAGGACCCCCATCCTCTGCTCCTCATACCAGACATTCCCCATGCTGCTGCCCTCCTTCTGGGCCACTGGGCAGAAGGGACACTTGGCCTCCATCTGTGCCTGGGGCCATGTGTGTACATGTACTTGTAGAGAAGACATTATGGGCAGAGCGTGTGTCCTTTTGGGTGCTCATGGTAGATATGGCCATAACATGCTTTGTTCATGCTCACCCTGCTTTCTTGCTGTACGCTACCTCTTCTGGCAAAAAACGGCCTGTTCTGGGAGTCTTTGAGCAATTCAATGTTGCCCAACATTAAGTCTGCATACTCCTGTAAGGTTCGCATGTTCAGGTACTGGCTGTGGTCATTCACCACCGTGGAGAGCAGGGCTATGGGGCTGTCATCTCCCAGGCATCCCATCCTCCACATCTCTTCCTCATCAGAAAGGGAGAAGTAGACATTGTTGTGAGAGTGGGCACCAGGTTTCCCAGGCTTGCTCAGAACCTTAAGCTTCTCCTTGAGCTTTCTGGTGGAAGAGTTGAAGGTGCTGCTGGTGATGGAGAAACCAGCACCAGCATTCTTGAGGATCCGGTCCAGGCCTCATCAGATAGTGTGGAGGGATGTGTCTAGAAAGTCAGACCCACCTGTTTTCTTTACAGATGTAAAAGTCCTCCAGGAATTCACTGAGCTTCACTGACGGGATCTGGAACAAGAGGAAGGCGTAAGATGCATCAAAGTACTTATGGGAAGGAAATGCATGGCAGGTAGGGAATTGTCTTTTAGGGCTTCTCCATGCTCTGTCTGAAGAAACCTGCAGCATCTTCCACACTTCCCTAGAAGTTTGTTTCCGGGCAGCCTTAGAGTCCTGGAAAGAAGTGACACGTTTATCTAAGCAAAAGAGATGCAGTGAAACCCCATGGTGTAAGGGTGCTCAGACAGATCAGATCCATTTCACTGGCTGGCACCACTTTTGCACCAGCTGTAGAAATCCAGATTCAGAAGAAAGGAGCCAAATTCCTGGCTTTATTTTGAAGTGAATGAAGTTTTCAGTCACACTGAGGTGTGACTGGGTGCAAAGGTGTGACTTACCACTTGGGTGTACATACGGAAGCTTTTCAGGTGAAGAAGAAGGAGGAGGAGGAGGAGGAGGAGGAGGAGGAGGAGGAGGAGGAGGAGGAGGAGGAGGAGGAGGAGGAGGAGGAGGAGGAGGAGGAGGAGGAGGAGGAGGAGGAGGAGGAGGAGGAGGAGAAAAGAGAAGGAGGGTGAGGAGGAGGAGAAGGAGAAAAAGGAGAAGCAGCAGCAGCAGCTTCTTCTTTTGTCCATGAGATGTCAGTATTGCAGTCAGGCTGCCAGTCCAGCTGCATTAGTCTGCCAATGTTTTCGATCGACCTAACAGAGAAACTGTTATAAAAATGTGAGTGGGGCTTTTTGTATTTTGACACTTAGCCACAGTACTTATTTTTGGTGTGTATAGTGATTTTTCTGGGAGTTCATTTTTGGAGAAAAGTCTTCAAATGCTTTGAATTGCATTGGCTAGCTCTGGGAGCAGAAATCATGCAAGCAGTATGTCCAGAGGGTAAGGGCAGGAAATCCTGTTGCATGGCAGCATGAGGCCAAGGTTATGTACAAGTGTTACATACATGGACATCTTCAGTATCACCCTGGGTTTCCAAGCTACTGGCTCAACCATAAAGGCAACAGGGTGTGAATTAGAAAAGGTTACAGCTTTATTAAGAGAAAACTGGAAGGTCTCCAAGACCACAAGGATGTAACGAAGGCTGAAATCTCATGTCTGTTCTAACTTTATAACTTCATTTGAGCATAGGGGCTGGCTCCCACCACTGAAAATACAGTATTTTGTTAAGTTTTCTGCCCTTAGTGATGTCCATGTAATCTCTGAGTCCTTCGGTCATGCACTAGTATCTCCACATGCTGAGACCACTGAGAGGGTGGTCTTGGTGGTGTTGGGACTCACAGCACTGATACACAGATACTTGAAGTCATCATAAAAATTAAAGACAGGAAACTTGTTGAGCTTAGTTGAATATGCTAGAAAACAAATAAAGATGAGAGACAGAAATAGCTCATCCCAATGACATGTTGCCAGCGTTTCTGGCTAAGAGCAACTTGGTGTTTTCCACAAAATGTGAGGAATTTAAGAACAATGAAACACAGCACTTCCCTGATGATTTCTCATGAGTTTGTGCCCTGAAAACTCAGATGCAGCTGGAGTGGCACCAACATGAAGTCACCCTAAGGTTGCCTCAAAGCTAAAAATGTACTGCACACAGAGCCAGTAACAGGGAGTGACACAGCGTCTTTTAGCTGGCTGCAGAAACAGTGAGAGGATGGCAAAGGCTAAGGATTTCCCTTTCTTAGTCGATTCAGGAGCAGGGGAAAAACTTGTCCTACTCCTATACAGCCTGACTCGACTGCCACTGTGCCACACCACCATGGCTGTCTGTGCAAGCTGGACAGGCAATGCTAGCCAGGTAGGACTTTTCTCACATACCCACTTTCTACTTCTGTTGTTAGGCACAAAAGAATCAGGCCCTGGTGCTTCAGTGCACCTTGATGAATACCATGAGTTAAGCGAAGACACACTGTGTGCATTTCTTAAAAGGAGAGCCTCAGCCCCACAGGCAGGAACTGAAAGTAGAGGATTGATGGAGACCCTTTTTATGGATTTCAGACACTTAATATCCTTTATGAAAGAGTAATACATTTTTATGATACCACTATAATTTTATTATATCCACTATAAAGTCTACTTTTTAGAGGGCTGAAGCTAATGGATTTTGCAGTGCAATGCACATTAGCTGTGAAAAGTTGCTCTGAACATCTATGCACTGAGCTAGCAATCCCCACGGCGACCACCTCAGCACAGCAGGAAAAGGGAAGAGGTAGTACACTCCAGAGGAGAGAGGTTTTGGATTTTTTCCTTCTAACCTTCAATTCTGCAGCCCCAGCTGACCATTACTGCAGCCCCAGAGATATCACTCTGCACACTAGGAAGAGGTGATTTTAAAAAGAAAACAGAAACAAGTTTATATTGTTGCAGCTTTTGCTGTTAATATAGTATATAAAAGGTAAAGGAACTGTATAAACCAAACTAGAGGACTGACTGCAAGCAAAACAAGCTGGAAAGCTGAACAGATGCACCATGCACAGCTCAACGATGTCAGCATGTTGTCTGATCCTCTGAGCTCTGGATACTTCTACAAGAGGAGTCCTCAGTCTGTGGGCTGCAGACCCCTGACAGCCCAGGATCTCCTCCTGAAAACTCCAAGAAAGATTGCTGGAAAAAAGGCACATTTGAAAAACACATATTGCTGCACAAGCCCGTCCAGGGGCAGAGGTCTCACAAACTGAAGGGACTGTGTCCCTCCTGTACACGGCACCTCAGTCAGTGGACAAAACCAGGACTTCTTGCCATCTGAAAGGTCAGCTGCAAATGTTTTTTCGGAACTGAGCTGTGCTTACAAACTTTGCGCAGGGCAAATGCTCCTCCTCTGTCTCTGCTGATGGCCACTGCCTGTGGTGTCTGGCAGCCAGCTTGCTCTCCTGCTAGCCCAGGCATGGTGCTGTAGAACAGGGATGCTGTGACAAATGCAGGTGGCATGAACACGGGTGGAAGTTCCTTTGGTCAGTGGCTTCACGAGCTCTGTGCGGTGAGTTATTAGGTGTACAACTCTGCTAAAGAAAGGCTGAGATGCTAAAGGATATGACAAGCTCTTCAGTTGCCAGCAGTCTCCTCCACAAGGGTTTGTTGTCTTGTGCCCTCAGGCCTCACTACAACCCTCTGGCAATGCCTGTTCAGGCACTGTTTGCCTTCCACCAACAAGCCAGTCTGAGGTCAGTTCTCCATCCTGGCCTCAAGCCTGCCAGGAAGTCTGTCTGCCCAGCAACATTCACCCCTATACCACACTTCCCCACAAACTGCTTGGTACTCTGCTTCTAAAATTGCCACCTCATGAGCTGCCACCAGCTCACACTGCTGGCTCACCCAAGGACTTCTGAGACCACCAAGAGCACTTTGGGAAACAGACAACCTAAAATCAAGAGCCTAACCATACAATGCCAGCCGCCCTGGAAGATATTGTAAGGCCCCACCTGGAGCACTGCGTCCAGTTCTGGAGCCCCCATCACAAGAGAGCCCTGGAGCAGCTAGAACAAGTCCAGAGGAGGCCACGAGGATGATCCGAGGGCTGGAGCAGCTCTGCTGTGAGGACAGGCTGAGAGAGTTGGGGCTGTTCAGCCTGAAAAAGAGAAGGCTCCGGGGAGACCTTATCGCGTCTTCCAGTACCTGAAGGGGGCCTACAAGAAAGCTGGGGAGGGACTTTTCATAAGGGCAGTTAATGACAGAACAAGGGGAAATGGGTTTAAGCTGAAGGAGGGGAGGTTTAGATTAGATATTAGGAAGAAGTTCTTCACTGTGAGGGTGGTGAGACACTGGAACAGGTTGCCCAAGGAAGTCGTAGATGCCCCCTCCCTGGAAGTGTTCAAGGCCAGGCTGGATGAGGCTTTGAGCAACCTGGTCTAGTGGAAGGTGTCCCTGCTGATGGCAGGGGGGGTGGAACTGGATGAGCTTTAAGGTCCCTTCCAACCCAAACCATTCTATGATTCTATATAACAACACCAGCCTCACTGAAGTTCTTATACTGCAGTTAATCCCACAAGGATTAATTACGTTCTGACAGGCCTTGGTTTGAAATTTATAGTGGCCATTTCCTAAATCACAGTATCAGTTGGGCTATTTATTGAACCACAACAGAAGACAGACTTAGATTGCTTCTGGCTTCCCAAGGCGGGGTTTATCATGTGCTAGGAAATTAAGTCAGAATTCCTGGTTTCTTCAAATTCTGGATTTTGAAAATGGGGGCACCTGTTTTGAGCTGAACTCTGATACTTGATAGTGTTAACAGCTTGTTATTAGTGCCACTTCAGTCCTGAACTGGGACAGTGAGGCAAGTGCTGCACTAGAACAGGATAACCAGATGGCCATTCAGGGATGTTTCATACCTTATGCATGGTGATGCCCATTAAAATCTTTATTACTTTTCCCTTTTTGTCCCACTAGACACCTTGGCCTCATAAACTATTAAAATTGTCATGAGTTTCTCTAAGGCTTGCAAGTCTAGTGAGATCAGAAAGTCATGGCAAAAAATTATCACTGTGCGAAACCCTCACAGTGTTATATCATCAGAAGGCTAGAACAGTAATTACCCAATTTTCCACTCCTTCAGGAAACAGATAATCCTTGCTTCTCTCTCCTTTTTTTTTTTGTTTTTTTTAGGTTTTTTTTAATCAGCATAATAAATATTTGCTTTCTTTCATCTGGGAGAAAAGAGTTTACCCCTTTCATACTTGGGACAGTTTGGAGCAGCCCTGGAAAAGGCTGGGATCTTGGTTTAAAAGTGCACTGGTGCAAAGGCTCTGTTTAAAGATAAGGGTATTTCCATCTGCCTTCGCCGCTGACTTCAGTGGCTGCGTACCAAACCACAAAGCTCTTTGCCTGATATCACCTGTCAGCAGGTTTTTAAATGATGTCTGAACACCTCCTGGAGTACTTGATAGAGTTGTTGGGACATTGTTAGGAGATACTAACAAAACCTACACCCTTACGGAGAGTGGACAGGAGTTCTCTCTGGGACCTGCCATACAGAATTTGGAAAAGCATTTAGTGACCAGGAACATACATCCCATTTCCAGAAGGGCCCTGCAAACACTGGTGCTCTGGATTATAATCACATCAGGTTCTGGATCAAGTCCTGCAAGACTGCGCTTTTATCATAGAATCATA
>NW_010315191.1:0-13291 GCF_000700745.2 Antrostomus carolinensis
TGGTCACTATTTCCCAGGCGGCCTTCAACCATGTCCATGTACGTATTTTTCCCCCAAGACCTTAAGATGTCATATTTAAAGAACAGTATGTTACCAGGACCAGTTACCAGCAAAGCTCTTTGATGACCAGGCTGCTCAGGCTGCAGCGCTCCGTACAGGTCACTCAGGGTATCCTCCCTTTGAAGGTCATCTACAGGCTCACCAGCAACAACACATAATATGAACAAAAAAATAATGAGTAATTTTCTCAGCAAGAAAATAATTCCTCTAAAATAACACCCAAAGAGCGTGTTCTTAAAGACAACCCCCTTCAGATAGATCCCACATACAAGTTAAAGACAAGCCCTCTTTCAAAATATTCACAGAAACACTTTCATGTTTCTCTTTTTACTTGAAAGAAAACCCTCTGTCACATTTACACATTAAGCCCCACACATCCCTCTGAACCACTGAGAAACTAAAGGGTAGCATTTGTGTTAACAGTGAAATTCAAAGGTCTGGACCCTTGGAATCTATGGAAAATTTCTAAGAGATCTCTGAAAGGTAACGAAGAAACTCAAGCCTACAGCCAGCAAGCTTAAATTCACTATACAGGACCTTGGAAAAAACCAACAAAGGGCTTCAAAATTAAAGGCAACAGCTACATGTTAGTGAAGCTAAAGGTGAAAAACACCACTCAGTTAAGGCTCTTATGACTAAGGCACCTTGGGTTCAGCTTCTAGCACTGACTTGTTACTAGTCCTTATCCTGTGACCTGCACCATGCTCTCTGGAGTCTCCACAGAGACTTTCACATGTAAGGACTTGGACACCTAAGCCAGGCTTACACTCCTAAATACCTTCAACCATCTGAGTGGAAAACCCTTCAGTGCTTCAGACACACATCAACAACACGGGGACAGTAACGGTCCCTCCTTTTCACCCTATTTGACTGGTAATTGTTTTAAGATACCCACCATCTTTCTGTGCCTGCAACCCTCCTGAGCTTGGTTTAGTGTAGCATATACATATTTTTAAGTCCCCTCTGCTGACACATATCTGAATGAGAGCATCATGCCAGCACAAAAGTACTTGAGTGAATCTGATCGCTGTCATCACAACATTCAACTTGAGTGACACGTTAAACATCTAAAACTGAACAGAAAAGAGTTTGGGACTAAAAAACGAAATCCTGGCATAGGGTAAAATACAGGCAAAGGCTTATTTTTCCTCTTGACTTTTATCTTTAGTGTGATCTTCCAAAGCGTGGGCAGGAGGAGGGCAAAGAAGCTGCTCAGCCATGACACGACTTGTATGACTGACACAGCCACGCAGTGGGGGGAAAAACCACGCTTGTGTGAGCAGCCACTGATGAAGGGTACACCAAACAGACACTATTGCTTTCAAATTTCCTGTCATTTTATTCCCACACTGATTAATATAAATCAGAATCATTAGCGATCATTTTGTAGGCAAAGAATGCCTGGGCACAAGAGCTGTAATTTTCAGAAGATTGGTCCAATTCACCTAGATCGTGGTACCAACACACACCCGTGCAAGCAAATATAACATGCACATGCATGCTAGGAGATGCCAAACACCCAAACTCATCACCAGTCTTCAGTTCTTGTATCACTGCTCCAGTTTTTTACTTGCCTGAGGTCAGCAGCGGGCTGGAGGCAGCCTGCACGCCGAGGCCAGCTCAGCCTTCCCACGCTGGTGAGTATGGCAAACACCAGCTTGGAGGCTCACAGCCGATGAGGTTTTATTGCAACCTGCAGTTTGCAGGTTTGGTTCCGTGGTTCAAGTCATAGCAGCTCATTTTGTAGCATCAGAGACCCAGCTCTGCCCCAAGGAGGGTCAGCCTTGCGCGGGATGGAGAACTGCCATCACCACCCGTGGCACTTGCTCACAACAAGCAGAAACCACTTCCCCCTCTCCCAAGTTCTGTATGAGACTCCTGCACCACCACAAGCACTCATCTGCTTTCGAAAGCAGAAGAGATATTGTGTACCTGCCTCACCAGCATAGTGCTGGGGATGTCCCAGAGCAACTTAAAATACCATCAGCTAAACGATTAGCAGGTGAAAAACTGGTGCCAGTCAGCTCCATGCTGGAATCGGCCATCCCGCACCACTCCACACTGGAGGAAACAGTCTACTCATGGCCATCAGCAATACCTAAAATGCCTGGAAACCACCTCCCATGTGCTGAACACACTATATGTTGGTCACTTGCGCCCACCTTTCCGTGTACCAAGTGCCTAAGGAGCATTCACAGGAAAAGGATGGCTTGGGCAGAGCACATCTGGCACATTTTTAATTTCATTTGAGTCTCCAATGTAGAGACTGGTCGGAAAGGGGCAAAGGAAAGAGCTCACCGTTGCCATTGATGGTCACAGCCAACCCCAGGAGGAAAGCTCTGCATCCCGCTCCAGCTCTGCAGGTGACACAGCAGCAGAGAGCCCCGTACATGCTGAGGTTGAGCAGCAGCAGGTTCTCCTGCCTGTCCTGCTCCCTGCCCGCTCCGGGCAGATGGTATTTACACTGCCAGCAACATGAGTTAACCCACAGTCATTAATGAGAACAGACCCGATGCTCTTAAGAAGCCTCTTGGCACGAGTTCTTATCTATATTTTAAATTCATGCTTAAGAAGGCCAAATCTGCTTCAACGCTGGTGCTTCTTCAGCTGTTTATTCTGATTGTCCTTTTTGGCCAAAGTGCAGCCAAGACTTCAACCCCACCTCCCAGCACAGATGCGTGGGGCACACAGCACTCAATTATTTACAAATAAGAGTCATACACAGTTTTCTTCAAAATATGATGAAGAAAAGCTGTCAGTCCTGAATGCACATTATCTCTAATTAATCCCATTAAAAAAGAAAAATATTAAAAGGATGGTTCCTTGGTAGAGTTGCAAGAAACGTTTTGTAATTAATATGACCTTCATCTCCATATGGTAATTAGCAAACATTTATATTACCATTAAAAAGACCATGTTCATTATATAACCCCACTTTTTTTTCTATTCGCGAACAGAAACAGTAAAACCAATTTAGTCAAAGCCTTGAACTTTCACGAATACTCCAACTAAATACATTCAAAACTACTATATATATATTTTTTTTTAACTGACTCTCTTGCTGGCTGATTTCAGAAACCACCAGAACATGTCTGTGGAGGCTCTAGTAGGAGTGTCTGGGGCGATACAAACTCTTCCTCCTCCCAAGGAAACGGCTCGGTACATCACACCGGCGTCCCCCACTCCCTACTCACATCACTTGCACCCAGGATCACCATTGAGAAGTCTCCTGCGTGTCCAAAGGGACGCAGACCCACATCCAGGTGACACACTCGTGTTGGCAGGGACAGTTCCCAGCTCTGCCACCAGCATGTGGAGAGGCCTCTCACAGCCCGTTTGTCCCCTCGTCTCTAAAAAGGAACAGTGACACAGACTCCTCTGTAAAGGCCAAAGGGAAATGTCTATTAAAAAAAACCCCTAAGATTTCACTACTAATACCATTATAAATCTATTTTCTCCTCCTCAAAGACAGATCGTTACTCTTCAGGGAACAACTGGTGGTCAGCAATTCTATTGATAGTTTCTCCACTTTATATTAATCCAAAATTTCCTACGCTGTTTTTTTGCAGGCTGCAATCACTCCTACTCCCTGGAGTGACTCACCGTTTAACTGGTTTGCTAACAGAGGACCCGATGTATCAGTCAACAACAACAACAACAAAAACCCATTCTCACAAAGTACTTGTTTTTTTCACAGAGGCAAGAGAACTTGCAGTAAGTCATCGAATAATGCGGTGACTGAAAACGCAGGGGATAAATATGATTGAAACCACTTGCCCACACACTTCCCTACTCCTCTAACATATCTCTGAGAGTAAAAGAAGAAAAAAAATACAAACCTTCTCATATTTTGAATTCTGCTAATAACAGTTCTACTTTACAAACGTACATTTCCTGCTCCTGATGAAAGTTGACAGCTCGTGGGAAAAGGCGCGGGGGGGAACGACAGCAAACGACTCGCGCTAATCAGTGCTTTCATCAAAGAGTATGACATGATGTAAGTCTAATCCAAGGGAGCTTTTTCTTTTACTTGCAAGTTGTAGATCAACAAAATAAAAAAAAAAAATTAAAAAGAAAGGGGATTTACTAATTGGAAAGATGATATAAAAATGCTAATAAGGCTTTTGAGTTGACAGGGCTGGGAACATCTACATTTTATATATGTGTGTGTGTATGTATGTGTCTCAAATAATTCCTGCACTATAAATGATTTAACTAGGACTAGCAAAAAATATGGAGAAATTAGAAAAATATTTGATCACCCTGACTGGGAACTGCAGAAGAAATGAGAAGTTTCCCAGTCCTCCCTGGAGCTCACCAAAGCCAGACACACACCTCCCGCCATCTTTCTGCAAATGCCCGCAATTTTATACCCTCGCAAACTGCAGGTTATTTCCCATTTTTCACTTGGTTCCAGCTCCTGCTAAATGGCTCGAGTGCATGAGGTTAAAGAAATACATGTAGAGGTTGATTAACTTGAGCAGTGGGATATCTGATTGAGATTGCTCTTACCAGTCCGCAGTGTCTTGTAAACCCAAGAATATTCACACTCGGTATGTGCAGCTCTGCACCACAAAGGTTACGTTCAGAATTTAACCCAAAAGAAACACACATCTCGTGTATAAACACTACACAAGACTTCAAAACAGCTGCCTTTTTGCCTTTTTGCCTTTTTGCCTTTTTTCTTTTTTTTCCTGAGGCAGCCAAAAACCATGTAGGATCAAGCCTGACGATAGCAATGTACTGTAAACTTATCATAAAAGTAGGATGGAGAAACCAGCTACCAGCTGTGAAGAATATTTACAACTGTAAATATTATATTTCAACTGCAGAGCAAGTAAATACCGCGTTATGGAAATGCCTGCTTTATCGATCAGCTCATCAGAAAGGAGAAGGAGAGAATGTAATTTTGCAGTTTTCAGCAGCACAGCGTTTCGTAGACATTGAGAATGTATTTTTGAGGTAGTGACTTCTGCGAACAGCAGAGAGATCAACTTGCTGATGAATGAATGCAATAACTTCTCTTCCAACACCTGCAAGGAAGACCCTGCTACCACTTATTTTGGGAAGAAATGCAACTTAAATAAAGGGGGGCTGGGGATGAGATGAACATTTAATATCTACTGGTTTTATTTATTTCCATTTGATGGTGTCTCTTACGGCACTAATCCAGGGCAATGTCCACA
Organism: Antrostomus carolinensis; assembly: GCF_000700745.2. Taxonomy (NCBI): domain Eukaryota; kingdom Metazoa; phylum Chordata; class Aves; order Caprimulgiformes; family Caprimulgidae; genus Antrostomus; species Antrostomus carolinensis. The sequence goes on from NW_010315191.1 coordinate 5,247, forward strand.
TGGGAATTTTTACTTATTTTCCATCCTAACAGCAGCATGGTCCTGCCCTGTTGCACTGAAGAGAGAATCCACCGACACCTGCCTACAGCATCAGGCAAGAGGGGAATGGCAAACCAAACCCTGAGCACAAGGAATGCTCTTCATTTAAAGCTACATATGGAAAATTCATTTTCCCATCCTTTTATGCAGTTAAAAAAACCCCAAACCAAAACAAACATCATTAACCTATGCATGGAGATTAATGTAAATGCAACCGTTTTGTTTTAGGATGACCTATTCAGCTTTTAGGAAGACTTAAGAGATACGCAGAGTAGTTAGAAGCTCATCCAACAGTCAAAATTTTATGACTCTAAATATTAACAACATCAGTATTCCCACTAGCACGCCTCATTGCAGGATAAATCCTCAGCACTACAGAAACACCAAGTAAGGGGGGGCTGAATAAGATTAATTTAGTTTTTTTAGCAATCACCTTCTCTGGGAGATTGAAGTAAACACATGTCAATATTATCCCATAGCCTACCAACATGAAGGACACTGTAGAAATGTTATCAGAGCCTCAGAAGTGGTGGGAGATACAAGAAACTGCCAAAAATCCTGCTGTACAAAGGAGATTGTTCATGGTTATGGATGTATCTGGACAACAAACCCCTCTTCTTTCTCTCCACTCCTCTTCTAAAAGCAGACTCAAAGTCTAAGTTCATTCTTGGTGGCTTTCAATGAAACTTGAGTAGTGCACAGAGCATTTAACAGCCAAATTTCCACGTTTCTCTCCACTGTGACAGCAGTGGCAAACATCTACACTCCCTACAGCGAGCGTGCAGTTGGTTTGCCACCTAATTCAAAGTAAAGCCAAGTGGAGGGGAGTACAACCTGTACTGGAAAACGCAGCACAATCTTTCACTAGTTTATCAGAACAGAACAAGTTTGTCAGAAACATTTTTCATTTCATAAAGACCTCTATAAAGCTGAAAACTTGACAGCCACTGGGAAAAGTGTCAGGTACCTCTCTCAAGCAAGGCAGGTCTGAAAGCTCTGGTCTCTTTTCAATCGAGGCGCTCCACTGTTTTGGGACATACCAAGGTCAACTTGGCAGAATACCTTGATGCTAAGAGTCTCTCCCAGGCAATTTATTCACTCTGCAGTGACACTTCCCCACCTGAAACCAAAAGCAGAGCAAGACGGGAACAAATTTCACCCCAAAGCGAGATCTGACTGTTATCCACTATATCCCGAGGAGCAACTTCTTTCACATCAGATCAATTAAACCAGTGTAAAACCAGATCAGAGTTACAGTCCAGCTCCTCACTCAGGAATATTTTGTGAATGAATCATCCTTCGTTTGTGTTGGCTGCATGGATTTGTCAAACAAGGGCGGCAGTTCCAGAAGGCGAGAAATCCAAAGACAGACCAGGAGACGACTTAGCGAGAGGCTAAAGCAAAAGCTCGCCATGTGCAGCAGCATATATTAACCAACAGAACAGCTTGAGGCGTGCTTGGAAAATGCCAAGTAAGTGGAATTTAATTTCTTTGCTTAATAATTCCTTTCTTTATACATGAATCTTGCTTAAGAGAACATCAAATCCCATTTTCATTGGGGATGGTGGCATTTAATCAGTAAGCTGAATGGTAACTGTGTAATGCAGCTCAACAAAAGAAAAGGGTTTAATTCTGCAGCCCAAGGCAAGAGCATCCCCTACATGGGTCAGTCCTGGCGCAGGATCTAAGGATCAATTCCCAGTTTGCATTTTTCCAACTCGGCTCACAACTCACCCAAACTAGAAGATTCCCCAAACCCATGCAATATTTTGTGGCTTTTCATCTCCACAGAGTCCTACCCCTCATCTGTAACCCTGGGATAACGACAGGTTCCAGCTAACCTCTTCTGGCTTTGAGGGATCATAAAAATATTTTCCACTGTTTTGAGGTCCTCTGGTGAACCATCATGATGCAATTAAGAGCTGGATACTGCTGCAGATGGGCAATTTTACAAAATAAAACAACAACCAATAAATAGTATCAGGCAACCACAAGCATGGCACAGCCTCATCTCCCACCCCAGTCTTCAGAGAGTTGGTTCTTATCAACCAGTTTTAATCTGTTTCAGGAAAAAAACAACAACAACAAAAAAACCCAGATATTTTTGTTGTTGCTTTCAAATAAAAAATTGTAACAACAAATGTATTTGTCTAAAAATCCAGAAGTGGTAGGACTCTCCTCTGGTTTAAAATATAAACAAACCAGCTTCCCTCCATCAGCTTCCTAGAAACCTGGGAAGAAATGAAGCTGAATTCATCAAATTCATCACTAGTTTTTCTAATGCCCTTCAAGGCTCCTTGATCACAGGTAATACAAACATTGCCAAAAAACCAAAAATGTAAACACGTGACAGCTTGCTGCTTTCAAGCAAGACCTGCCTGGACTGCTCACTGCTAAATCTAAATCACTGATGGATTTTCCATGCTGGTAGCGTTGAGAAAAAACACTCAGAAACCTGGTGTTCATCTGAAATTTTAACATCTTGAAGCAGACAGATAGCAGTCATTTGTGAGTGAAGATTTTCCTAACGCTGAACAGAGAAGCTGAGATTAAAGGTAAGCTATCCTCTACTGAAAATTAATTTTCTACAGTTGTAAAAAACTTGTTTCTCTAGGAAAATGACTCACTTGACTAGATAAACACTTCTGTCTCCTCTAGGAAAGTGTGTTTCCTTGAACCTTGTGACCTCACACATTATACAATTTAGTCTCATCACAGAACAGTACTTGGCTTCTCATGCCATTTTAGACAGTAAAATCTCAACAACCAAATTGGGAGGACATTTGAAATATTTTTTTAAACTGCCTTAAAAAAAATTAACACACTTCCCCAGCTCCCCCCACCCCAAACCTGCTTCTTGTTAATTACCAGGCACGTTTCATGAGTATTTTCAAAGAGGAGAACAAAAGAATTGGGAGGAAAAGAAATTTACTGATGCATGAAATGTCTTGCTGAAAACAGAAGGTGTTTTTCAGTTTTAAAACTAACCTGGATTTTCATTTGTATTTCACATTTCCAGTGTGGACACAAATTAGTGTTTTCTGCAGCAACATCCTGGCACAGCAGGCAGAGTGACAATACTCCAGCAACAGGCAAAACCAAACCTAGTTTTTGATGTGAACAACTGAACTCCCAAATCCCTGTGATCTCAGACCAGACTGGGGAGGCCACGCACAGCGCATCTGGCTGGACACCCACTTTACTGCTCCATCAGACAATCCATGTTTCCCAAAAACTTGGACCGCTCTAACAGGAGACAAAAGCCCTGGCTTTGGCTAAACATTGGGTTCTCTGTGGGTCAAAGCAGCAGCACCGATGTCCAAAGCAGCAGGATGAAGCCTTGGTGTACGTGTGCAGCTGGCTGGACCTGTACGTGTGCTGCTGGTTCAATATTTGGCTGCTAGATCTGTACCCAGCAGGGACAGAAAAGTCCTTTAGAAAACACAATATTCAGTTCCCTTTTCATCTCAGGGACACAAGCCAGGCTTAGTACCTTTAAAACCTGGTGGTGCAATAATTTTTTCTGCCTTTTTTTTTTTTCTTTTCTTTTTAAATGAGCAAACGATGCTTTCATTTCCCTATGAAAGGGCTGATCTGAGAGTACAGGCAGCGATGACACTAGTACTGCAAAGTTTTTTTGAAGGAAGCCAAAACCAAAGTGCAAGAGATTAAAGAGACAACTCCCTCACAAGCCCAATGATTAAAGCCTTTGCTCTTTGGAACAGGCATCTCCTTGAAATAATAATAAAACAAAAGGCAGACTAACACTGCTCCAGGTCTCCACCAGTTTACTCTGCCACGTGCCAGGCTCTTTTTGGAGTTCTCCATGCACATTGGACACTCCATGGAAATCACTTGTGGATACAGAAGGATCCGAAGCGGGGCCACAGCTGTAATACATTCTTTGGCATTTCCTTCACATGCAGAACAGGAACATCCTTTGGGATTATGCCCCAGAGAAGTAGAACTATCAACAACCTGCAAGAGCCAAGACCTAACCCTTGTCATTCAGAGGGAAAGTTCTTGGAGAAACCAGGATAATTCCAGTGTCCAAGGAGCAACATGGCTTCAGCAGTACGCTAAAGATATCTATAATCTAACTCCCTACCCCAAGCTTAAAAATAAAATCTTCTCTTTGATACTCTGAGCAAATTCCCAAGCGCTTATTTGCCAAAGGACAATTTGTGACAGTCTATAAAGGTAAGATTAATGTCATCCAAGCCTTCATCCTGCAAACAGATCTGCTCTTTAGATTCCCAACATGCAAGAAATGCAAAAGCGATGTGCATTCTCAGGCGAGAAATCTTCGTTACATCACCGTTTGAATCTTCTTCTTTGCAAAACTGTATTTTTCAGGAAAAAAATGTGTTTATTGTGAAAACACCTCACAATCCTAACACGTATCTTGCAAAACTCAGACACAGTTTATGGGAGGGGGGAAAAAAAAAGGCTAACCTCTATTTTGTAATAAAAACAGATGACAGTCCTCTCTTCTGCGTATGTTGCCTGGTGAGAACAATTTTGTTCTTCTCTTGGTAACATTATCCTGTCTTTTTTAATACACTCTTCGTCCATTAACTTTGATTCCTTATGTGTGTAATTCACAGCTACACACCAAACAAATTATCCAGAATTAAAAACAACTCACTCATTTCCTCTTTCCCCACCTCCACACTATGTCTTACAAAATCATTTTGCCATGCCGTGTCACAAGGAATTACTAATTCCTTTGCAGGGGGCTGGTGGGAACGCAGATTCCCTTTGCATGACATAACAGTCCCCTGGCCAAGGTTTGCACTTGAAGAAATTGACTCAATTAAGCCCCTCACCTAACGGGCTGCCCTCGTTTTCTGTCTACACGATCAACAGGGAAATGCTGCTAACTTGTGCTCTGTGCTGTTTTTCCTCCTCCCCGATCAGCTCAGCCCTCCACGTCTAGCGTAAGAAATGACTGTAGAAAAGTCCACTTAATCACCTCCAAACTTCATTTACATTTCATATTTATATCTCATCGAGCCAGCTCTTCCTTCTTCTACAGCAACTTCTCAATCCATCACCTATTTTTTTTTCTCTGCAATCATCACTTCTCTTTTTAATTTACGCTGCCGCCTTCCCCCAGGAATTCTGCTTGAGGAGGGCACGTGCTGAATGAATGGTACTGATACACCCTCCGGCTGCAGTTCAATTCCTGAACCTCTTTCCATCCTTCCTGGACCTCACACCACCAGACTAAAGGCTTTTTTGCCCAGCCACCACCCATGCTCATTACCATTCAGGTACCTGTTGGACACAAATGCATTTCTACTCGACTTGCCTGTATGAACATGCCAAAATGACTCCATTTGCTTCCTGCACCTCTAACTCAAACTCTTCCCTGGCTCCTCCAACTCTATCACTTCATGATTGTCAATTTATGTGGCAGTTTCCTTTAACTGGATTCCATTCAACCAGCATCATGGCTGCCTCCCTATGAAAGGACACAATTCACCTCCAATAATTATTATTATTCCAATAACCCAGGACTGCTATGAAGCAGAACTGTCAACACTGCTCAGTAGCAATCACACCCAGCCCGACTCAGTGTTTCACTCTGTTCATGGATCTCCACACTATACTGCAGCTTCTTCCTGATTGATACTGGTAATGATGATTAGTTTTCCCTTGAAAGCACGTGTAGCACCACCAACACCAACCAGATTACCACTTCTGCTACTGCACCCATCACTCCTTAATGTCTGCACGGCAGGTTCTATTTTAGGGTTTGTGAACTTCCCTTAGACATTGGATCAGGGGATGTATCTTGGGAATGGATATGTTCTTCACAGTTTTACAAGTTGAAGGACAAATCTGAGAGAGGTCAGGACTGAAACCATCCCAGTTGAGCCATATTACATACACCAATATGATCTTTCTTCTTCAAGATTGACTCAAAGCAGCAAAACCAACCTTGTCACCTTTGGAAAAATCATATAAATTTCACTGAAACAAAAGGACAGAGACCCCAAACACGAGCCCACCCTGGCTCCACATCACCCGTATAATCAATGTCTGGTTGTAATTCAGGTGGGAACAAAAGACCAGTGTAGGAAGTGTAATGGGACCACAAGTGCTATCAAGATTCATTTCTGGTTCTACTACTCGCTCCCTGCGCAGCCTTACAAAAGGCATCTAATCTCTCAAGACAAAGTGCACAGGTGCCAGCAGGGCCACCAGATTCAGAAAAGAACCTGCTGGTCTTTCCACCAGTATTGAGGTCCTCAACTCCCACTGAAAAATTGTGACCATAACAGAGTATAAATCTAATGGGGGGGACCCCACCAAACCTAAACAGAGCAGATGATGCCATGTTAGCTAAAATGACATCACAGTTCCCTGAACTTTGTAAGATCTCTGAATCTGAACAAGGCAGCCTGAACTCTGTAGAGAGCCTGGTCTTGTTCAAAACATCTCCACTCTAACGTGAAGCTAAACAGAGCAACCTTCAGAGCAACCCATCTCAAGGGAAGGAGGGCTCTGCAAGGAATTGCAATGCAGGACATGCACACCATGCCTTGAAGAGCAGGGAAACAACATAACAGGCTTCCCTGAGCTTAAACATAAGTGACCCTGAAAAGAGAAAGGGAACAAACGACTTAACATCGTCTACAAGGCGAAAAAAGAGCCACTTCTAGGAGGCAATTTTCTGAGTGGGTAGCTACATTATTTAAAGCAAACCGATGGTGATATTTTCAGGTCTTTATTTTTAATTTTGGACACAACTTCAGTGGTAACAAACATTCTCTTTGTAAGAGCATAACCTTTCCGTGACTTATTTTCAGACAATGCAAAGCATTAGAGAAGATTTATGTTTACTGCTGAGTTAAAGGTCAGGAATGGAGGCTTCCTCCCTTCCCCATCTCTCCCCTCCTCTCTTCCACCAAGAGACTGAGACTGCATAATCTGCTGCGTTTGTTTTCATACAAGAGCTGCCTTTAAGCACTGCCCTGATGATCGCACAAGGGTAAGCAGATGAAATCCAATCAAGTGGCTCTACAGGACAAGACACATGACGAGACAGCCTGCCAGACTCCTGCTCTAATGTACACGCTGAAAAGAAGCTTATGCAGAGCCTGGGTAAAGAATGCTTTGTTAGGGAACACAGGCAGCTCACACTGCAGTGTCTGTTCTCCATTAGCCATCCATTTAAAAACACTTCTGATTATTTTGGAAGTACTTGCATTGCCCTTTCTCGAACTCAATATTTGCAGTTAATTGCATAGCTTAGTGTACTTGCCTCCAATTTAAAAGCACATTAAGCCCAGTTTTTATTTAAAACAACCATGTTTCCACCCAAGTGCCGAAAATATCGGCGGATCCAGCAGATAGCGTTTTAAAGCAAGACACCTCTTTGCTTCTGAGAGTGTACACATGCACTTCACTGTACCCAAGTTACTGAAATGTAACAGAGGGTAATGGAAAATAAGACCAGTCCCTTTGGGGTTAGGGAGGGAACCAGCCATTGTGTGTATTTCTGCAAAAATCTAATCTAAGAAGGCACTGCACAGCAACAATGGCCGAGGGACTATTTTTTGGTGGATGGAGCCATCCCTGTACCCACCTAAGCACTCTTTCACACCTTTTAGGGAAGGCTGTCTTCATCACAATCATTTATCCTGATGTTGGCCGGACAGCAGCTGCAGTGAAAAGCAGAGCATGGAAGAACAAATCCTTTTTTTATTTTTACCCGTCCATTTATATAAAACATAACTATCGAACCTATCAACAGGATTTATGGGTTTTATTCTTTGCTTTTATGAGAGTGTTTAACATGGACAAGGCATAACCATGACTCTGACAGACACCATACCCATCCCCTTTGTCTGACACACATCTCTGTCACGCTTAGCCGGGGGGCACTCACCACCCAGTGGGTTTTCCAGAGCCGATGCCATCTCAAATCCCTTGGCAGAGCCTGCTGTCCATGCCCCCCTCTCCTCTCTCCAGCCTCACCTTCCCACAGGTTCCTC
>NW_010315191.1:13332-38794 GCF_000700745.2 Antrostomus carolinensis
TGCAGGCTTCAAAAATCACAGACAAACAAGTTTTATACAAGCATCATCTCACTAGTCATAAATCTCTCCCTGGAAACTTGACTGAAGTGCTGACGTTACTGGCTTGCTGGAGTGATATGTTTTATATTTACTAGTGCCGTGGTCTTCTTCCCTTTAAATAAAAAGTGCCCAAAATGATCAGCTTTCTGCATCTATATTAAGAATTATTTGTTCAGCCAGTTCAAGCTCACCCAGCCTGTCTAGAAGAACCAGAGGAACTGCCCCAAATCTCACACTGTTCAAATACACACAGGAGGTACCAACATTTACATCATCTGGCAGGGCTTCACTGATGGCACCGCTGCCACCACACCCCGCAACACCTGGGACCTGACCTCTGACAATAGGACAGGAATTAACATCTACAGGAGGAGAAGGAACACGGTCATTGTGTGTACATCCTGCTTGGGATGGTCCCTTGGTGAAGAGTCCCACCAGGAAAGTGGTGCCATTGCATCCTGCACGTACCACGCATCCTGCGCAACTCTCTTCTTGGAAGTCTTTTTAGATACTTCACTATTTTAATTTGGAAATATTGGCACATCTAAATAAATACAATATAAATACAAAGACATTCCGCCCCCTGTATCAATAAGTATTTAATACTTCGACTTGGCTTTCTTTAAATACTCTTCAAGAAGTTCTAACATAAATGAGTAGCAGTGCTTAATTATGATCCTGGGTATTTTAATCCCTTTCAGAAAAAAAAGAATAGCCTAGAGAAAGTCCAAGTACAGCATTTCAAAAGGATGCGCTTCCATGAACCAATTAAGATTTAAACCATGACAAGCTGTGAGTATCTCTGTGCTCTCCAACTAGAAGCAACAGACAGGCAAAGTATCTAAGAACAATTTGGAAATTACTGTTGGGAATTAGGGGAGTTGTGTAACCTGATTTATTTGTTACTCTTGTCAAAAGGAAAATATGAAATATCTTGAATTTCCACGTGAGTTTGAGAGTAAGTAAGGGGGAAAAAAAAAGGAAAAATAATCAATAAACTAATCTACAATTTCATTGATGGTGAAGGCCACAAGCTTTTGTAGGGCAGGTGAGGGTTTGTTGTTGGAAGAATGATTTGCTCTTGAGACCCAATGCTATCTCCATCTAGGTATATAAAGCTCTCAGTCGATGCAGAGAGGTTGCATGTGCCTCACCAGGGCTCAGTTTGATCTCTAATGTCCTGAAAGATAGATTTGCAATAAAAATATGTGAAAACATTTAGAGACATTAAGTTTACAAGATGACTCTGATCCTGTGGATTAGTGTCGAGTCTGCAAGTGTGCGGAAGCCTGCCAGGGAGAATAAAGCGCTGTACTGTCCTTACACTAAGAGCAATTTAATTTGTATGTCCAGATGTTCATTTCAAGATTTTTATCCATTTTGAAGAGTTATATCTCCATTGCCTTGGAATAAAAACATAATTATGTGTAAGCCATTTACAAGATTCCTGTGGCAAATATTCCTAACCCTGCTGGGTTATTTTAGGGCAGCGAAGCCACAGTTAATACAAGGGAGGAGGACTGTTTGACAGAACTATTGAAATAAATAAAAGGACTTGCTCAAAATGCATGTCAAAGCATGTGGAAACGTGAAGGTTACTGAAGCCCAAGAGATCCCTCCATCTCTTGCCAGATCCAGAACTGTTGGGAAATGTTTCTAGCAGCAAACTGTCCCACTTTGCATTTCTAAGAGGCTGAATCCCAAGAATAATAATGCAGAGAAGATTGCAGCCCTTGGCTTTCCAGCCAGACAGTAATTCAATGAACAATGCGGCCAGCCCATCAAAACATCCTTGCCAAGTTACACAAGTACCACTTGTAGGAAAAGCTTTCTACTAGAAAAAAGAGACAGCAAGAGAGAATATGTTTGGCGGGGAGGGAGCTGCTGGGAAGGGCTCGCTCCTAATCGGATGCTTAATTATACCATCACTCCCACCATGGTGAGTGACTGGGCTCAGAGGAGCGCGGGTGCTGTGCGGGGATGCAGAGCGGTGGAGCGGTTATCGCTGCGCACACAGCACAGAGCTGGAGGGGACCCTTGGGCAGTGCCACCAAGCCGTGCCCGAATGCCAACCTGCACCTGCCGGGACGTGGCCCTCTCCCACCATCCCTGAAATGACAGCACGGCTGGGTCCCAGGAGTTACTTTAAGCGTTGGCTTTGTCTGTAGATCAGGAGAAGCCCCAAAGGCATCATGGGCTGAGCAAGGAGCACAATCCTGGATCACATGGAGTGAAAACCACCCCAAACAAGCTGCAAATTATAGTGCTCTGCTGAAAGTGAAAGGGCTTTGAATACGCAGGGCGCTGATCCAAAGGCTGATAAGAAGCCTCCCAAGGATACAAGACAGATTTTAAAAGGAAATAAAGAGAAGTGTTTTCTATTTTAAGTGTTGCCCGCCCCACCACGTCAAGTCACTATACAGTTTGGGTTTGTTTTGGGGTTTTTTTAACCTGAAGGCCTTTACCCAGCTCATGCACCAGCAGCTCTCAGATTCCTTCCTCATTTTTTGGCTACACTAACGCATGTCAGAGCAAAATGCCTTTGTAATTCTGTAACATCACCTCCCACCGCTTCCTCAGCAGCCGCCCTGGACTGGAACTGAGCGCTGCAACGAGACACAGCTTTCCAGTTTCAGATGTAAAGCCATTTTCAGAGTTGCATCACACAAATTATGAAGATATCAAAGAGTTTCCTTCCTGCAGCAGTTAGCCTGGGTTAGTCCTGGTTGACAACTGTGTTAGCAGTATGGAAACTAGAGGAAAAGAGGGATATTTTGGAAAATAAAAGCAGTGTTTTAAGGCGCAGTGATGGGGTGTCTGGAGAGGCTCCCAGAACTCCCAGGCACCATCAGGATGTAACACCGCAATGCAGAGGACATCCTAAATCACACCAGCAAGGGCTCTCACCTGTGATGTGGAACATTGGGATGGGGACACCTGCTCGGCCACCTCCTCCAAGGAGCAGCTGCTCCCACTGCAGCCTCCTCCAGGAGAAGGAGATGCAGCACGTCCACTACACGTGAGGGGCTGACCCAAGCCAGGGGCTGGGACAAGGCCATCAGGCTGTTCCCATGGAGCTTCCCCCTGTGATCCCAGCTCCGTGCTGGATCCGGAATCAGAGAGGGAAGCACAAAGAGCAGCCAGGAAGGAGAGATCACCTGGCAGCTACAGTGCAGGGAGGAGATGACAGAAGGACTCAGCTGAAACAGGGGCAACAGGCAGCAACCCCGTGGTACGATGCGTGGCTGGGAAAGGCTGTCCAGGTCCCACATGATGCTGCCCTTTCTTTGCCAGACCTGGGGAAAGCCAGCCAAGGAGTGAGACCCAGGGAAAGCTCCAGCTACACCATCTTCCCTCACCTTTTCAAACAATAATAATAAAACAGCTACAACATGCATCTATTCCATAGCTGCTACATAAAGGCTTCTCAAACCCTTTTCAGCCAGACAGCTCCTATGCAGCTTGTCCTCCTCTTGTGTTATCTTTCCAATGAACTCAACGACCTGACCGGGATAAGCCAGGCTCCCCAGAGACAGAGATAATTTAGTGCCTGTGGCGCTCCTCCTTGAAAGGTCCCTTCCAACCCAAACCATGCTGTGATTCTGCTGTGATTCCTTCAGCTCAGGCTGCCAGTGCTGCAAGTTTATACTCATTTGGGTGTTGAAAATAACCCCAGAAATCCACAGCTAAACACACAGAGGCTTGTGGTTGGGGTTCAGCTGAGTCTTCAAAGGTTGTCCATCATTTGTTTCAAGATCATGCCATTAAGTTTCACTACAAAGCTCCCAGCGTGTATATTAATCACCTTTGTTGCTGGTGCTGTTTGGCTAACGACGCTTCATGCAAATATGGCTTTGGGTCACCCTCACCTCTTGAGAAAGGTGTTTATTTTGAAAGATAGCTTGAAAATCTGCCAGAAACAGCAATTTCTAAAACATGCAGTTGCTGGGAGCAAGGCAAAACAAAAAAGAAAGGACATTGTAGCTACAATTTAGGAGAGACTGAACAGACCAAAGTGCAATGAATACATTGCATTTAGTTGCTGTTCCACTTGATTTTTTTTTGCTCACTTTGGCTAAGATGAAAAGAAAATGCCTTGGTAAATGGGATCCAACCGCAGCAGCCTTGAGCTGGCTCTGCTGCCTGGGGCTGAATTTCCCAATGGGAGCCACTCAGAGCAGAACAGTCCTCACTCAGCCCCTCTGCACTTCCCCTCTTGAAATCCAGTGCCATGAGGCAGCGCTGAGCACGCAACAGTGGTAGAACCAAGGCACAAAACATGAATTTTTTGATCTTGCACTCAAAACCAAACACCCTGGGTGCAGCAGATGTAACGTTACGTCACCTTGCTACTGAGCAGTCGGTATCGTGAGGACTTGTAAGCTGGAATCTCACTGAGCAGCAAATCATCACTCAGATGTCAAATTTAGATATTTTTTTTCAGGGCAACTATCCTTTTTACATGGTAAGGCCAATTCCCAAACAAAGGTGTTCAAAAGGGGTTTCTAGTAAACTCAAAAATGTCAGCCCAAAACAGCAACATTCCATTTTCAGGGTCAGATCTGCTTTGAGCAAAACAACAAATTAACTTTTCTGCTACTTCCAACATCTGAAGCACAAAATACATCCCAAATGAGTGCAAACTCCTTTTAAAAAAAACCAAAACAAAACAAAAAAACCCCAGAACTGTGATAACATAGAAATAAAAATAGCTTGGGAAACTGCAAAAGGAACCATCTGGAGACTCCCACCATGGGAGCAGAAGAGAGCAGAGGGAACTAAAAGGTGCACAGCAACTCCCATCACTGATGTCCTTCTCCAAAGCACTCAAAGATAGCAGGGTAGGAACAAACATCAGCACGTTCCTCTCACAGCAAAGAATCACTGGAAGTCACACAACTTCCACCTGTAGCCATCTGCACTAGCAAGCTGTCCCCCATAACTCAGCAGGCACAGGTACCACCACCAATGCTTTTATTTCCAAAAAAAGTTGGATGCTCCCTCCACCACCAAGCATCAAACCACCTTAACGCTCTATTTGATGTGCACTGCACTCCCTTCCCCTACGCTGGGCTGTAAGTGATACAATTAAGCTCAACAGCTGCAGTTTCCAGCTGTTCCTCTCTCAAATACAGAGGTCATTTTATTTTTTTTTTTCCTTTTATAAGTGGGATTTTCTTAATAAATATTCAGCATCCTCACCAGAACAAAATGGGAGTGAAAACAAGACCGCTGGCTTTTGGATCTGCTCCGTGCCTCTATTTTTCTGTGTAACCTGCTCTAAAAGTATAATGATCGGTATTAAATCCAAGCTTGAAGGCACAGTACTAAAGCCCAGGACAACATTTACATTTCTGCGAGGATGAAGCATGAAAATTCAGTGACAAATCCATTTTTCTTATGCAGAGTTGTGGCTTTGGAGCGTTTGTAAAGACAGAAAAGGCCAGCACTGGGAGGATAATAAAACTTCTGGTTACACTTCTCTATTTCTTATAGATAGCACTCCACCCCCTTTAAAGAAACATAACAAAAAGTCCCCCCAGAACAGAAAAATAGGATATAAAATACTGCAGCATATTTTCTGTAGAAATAGATCTACTGACACACACAAAGTGAGTGACTAATTCACTGCAGCCTGTAATAATTTAAACTACTAAATCACTACACAAGGTGCCCTACTACACACACCTTCCTCAGGGACTGGAAAGTTTGGGGAAATTTCATCAACCAGTTGCCAGGACAAATTGTTTAATATGGGTGGTGTTATCAGGAGAGAAAACAAGAGGCACCTCAGAACTAGAGATCACCAGAAGGCCTCTCCCAGAAATAATAAAAATCCTTTGTTGATGAGTAAAGAGGATTACAGTGTCTTCTTCTCTTTTGCACCCCTCACAGTGACGTGGAACTGCAGACACACAACCTTCCCTCTCAAATATTGCACTGGGCTGTGCACCTTTGATGAACTTGCAGCATGTTATAAATACAAGCGAGTCTTCACAGCACATCAGCTCAATGGACCAAATAATCCAGTAGCTCTTCTGCTCCTCTAACTTCAGAAGGTTTAACAAACCCAGAAAACACACTAGAGGAAAGCCAATTCCCACATTTCTCAAACACGCCCTCGAACCGAACACATCAATTTTGTAGGTGAGACCCCAGCTGACCTTCCTACGCAATGCAGATGCTCCTGACTCCTCTCTGCTGCACAAAATTGTTTAAAAAAGCAAAGCCCTTGAGCTGGGCAACCAAGAGCCTCATATTGTACCTGGTGCCACCTGGGCAGGCCTGCCCACAAATCCCGATAGCATAACCCCCTGAGTCAGAGACATGTCACTTGGTGACACCAGCGTTCAGGACTGTCCATCTCTTGGGCTATGCAGGTGCAATGCAAAAGGATGCTCAGCAAGTCAAAAAGTCAAATGTTGCAGAGGCAGAAAGGATGGTCTTGGAATAAAGGAACACTTAGGAGCTTCAAGAATCATTTCTCAGCTCTGTTACAGACTTTAAGGTCTTAAGGAAGTTGCATCCTCCTTCTCTTTTCTACACAGGGATAACCATCCCACTTCTGCCGCGGGTGCTTGGACTATTAAGAGATTGTAAGTGCAGAGGGAAGGGACTATCTCTAATCAGAGGTTTATTGAGAGTGCAACAACAAACAACACAATGTGTGCCGGGTCCGCGCTTTAGTGGAGACTGGGCACTCATTAGAGGACACATTTGAGAGCTCTAGCCTAGCATCTTCCATGAAATCAAGCAGCAAATAAACAGCAATTAGAGCCATGCTACAGAGACAGGATTTTAACGTGCCTTCCATTAGCATTTATAGCTGTCTACAAACTGCAAAGCTGCACAGATCCCACTGGCTTTGACAGAATGAAAGCCATCCTCCCTTTTAGAAATTTCTGATTATTCAGCAATGGATAATAACCAAAAGATTTCATGGGAGGATGAGGAAGTACCCCTAAAATCTTACGCAAACATGAGTCTCACTGGTATTGATGGAAAAACACTGAATATCATTCAAAGAACTTCAGGTCAGGAGCTACCTGGAAAAAAAATAATCCCAAGAGAGTCTGGAGAGGGTTTTTTTCTTTCCCTTCTCTTTTCAAGACTTGCATCAAGCGTGTACAAAAGCAACCTTTGTGCAAAACACAATGAACAGGGCTCGTTTGTCCAGCCTGAAACACATCACACAACGAGGAGCAGCAGCACGCTCGCAACAACGTTGGCATCAAAAGCGACGCAGAAAGCTGGGGGCAGGAGCCAGCACAAATGCACATCACTCCTTCCTGAAAGATCAGGAAGAGGTTCGGTCTGGTCTGTAATCTAATCTGAAACACTTTGCTCTTCCCTACTTCAGACATCCAAACAGGCAGCTTAATATTTAGAGGATGATCCTATTACAGGATAAGAAGGAAGGAAGATTGTCTACATATGAATTTACACTGAAGAGCTGTTTATAAATAATTCCACGTGTGGCTATTGCTCATTGCAGAGCAAAACCGCCTTGTTCTGGTTTAGTTTAACCCATCTTGGAGGTGAGAGACCCAATTCTCCTCTTTTTTGTGTACATTTTATACTGACATCACTTTAGTGACTGCAGAGTTACTCCTTAAAGCAAACCCAGCTCCACTGGCCGGTCTCTCGCTATTCTGGAGCATGCACCATGGCAAGTTGGCCTCCCTGGTACAATCTGCTCCATTTAAATCACTGCTGCTTTTAGCCTGATAGAAATAATCCCCCAACGGAGCTGACTTCACCCCTCGCTCACCCCATGTGCTGATTTCAAATCACACCACTAAGAGGGACTGTGCCTGCAAGCGGGTGTGCAGCCCTGCGAGTCCCATGCCAGGAGCCAAAAAGAGCCCTACGGACCTCTGGGACAGCCGACCTGGAGGGACCGCTGCTTCTTCTGCCACCCAGGATATTTCCTGCAGCTCACTTAATCCCTACTGAAGGAAGATCACAGTTAAGGCTGGTGAAATGAGGACATCTTAAAGATATATAAAGCACCTCTGCAGCCTGTCTTAGTATCTTAATCAGTGCGGCTGAGATCAAGAGACTCCATTTAAGAGTTACTGCTTGATAATAAAATGTCTGCTCCACTCTGGAGGTGCAGCAAAGATGCCCCAATCCCTCCTGGCAGAAAGTCCTATTATACTTCATGAATTTTTGAAGCTGCCTCATGAATTAATGCACTAAAATAACTTTAATAGAGTCCTCGTTTACAAATGCTCCCTGGAAATGTTAGTAGTATTTAAAATATACACTTAAAAATAAGCAAATGAATATTTAAAATTCTCTTTTGGAAAACAGCCTGAAGGAAGAAGACCTTGTTCACAGTGGTGTTCAGCACAGCGGGAAGCAGCGTGTGGTGGGGAAGAGGGAGTCCAAAAGAGATGCTCAAAGTGGGGAAGTTCACGGAGGATGAATTCCACAGAACCAAGCTCTCCCCATGCATGGTGCTGCCTTAAAGGACAAGTCCCAGCCTCATCTTACCCCTGTGGACACCCCTCCCTCTGCTAAGGGTCTGGAGATCTAATGGGCAAGTGCTGCACCTCAGTGATAGGGATCATAGAATCATAGAATGGTTAGGATTGGAAGGGACCTTAAAGCTCATCCAGTTCCAACCCCCCTGCCATCAGCAGGGACACCTTCCACTAGAACAGGTTGCTCAAAGCCTCATCCAGCCTGGATCACTGACAAAAACTCTTACACTGGGCAGCAGAAGTACTTCACTGGTTAGGAATAACCTTCCTTGGTCACCCAATCTTCTGTGAGACACTTGGAAACCACCATCAGGTCATCTCAGTTCATCTCGCTGCAGGAGCAGATAAGGCACAAGACCATTAAGTTCCCCACGTGTCTAGTCATTCAGACCAGATCTCACTTATAATGTCCATCCAGATCTGCACAGGATGAAATATGTGACCAACTTCCCAAAAACATCTCTTGACCAAGACAAAGAGACGACGCTCATATGCGTTTTTCCTGCCTGGCTGTCTGACACCACAACTGGCTCGCGTTGCTGCGATGAAGCCATGGCTATTCAGTCTGGGAGGCACTCAGAGATCCTTCAGAATGAAAGGAGCTATATAAATGTAAATCATTCTCATTAATGTAAATTGTGGGACAATGCAATGTCTACAGCAAACAGTCCCAGGGCTGAGCTTCAGAGTGTAGATGTTTATGTACAGTTTCAGCACCAAAGAACACAGCCATCACTGTCCAGCAGCTGGAAAGGCCTCCTCCGTGGAGGACCCTGCTGGGAGATATCACACACAGTGACCAGGTCAGCCTCCAAGGACACCACTGCAGCCACAGAACATTTGTCTCCCTTGTATGCTGTTGAAAGACATTTCAAAAACCCTGAAGTCTACCTCTTGCACAGTTGCCCATAGCAGACTGGGGGTTTCTCTGTAAGTGCAGAAGGTTAATTAACATTTTTTAAGACCACTTCTCAAAACCAGGGTGACCCCAGTTCAGATTTTTAAATTTCTATTTACAACTCAAAACATCATGCACACTCCAAATCACACACAACCCAGTATCCATGAGATCTACCAGGAATTATTCTACTGGTTTGGGGTAAACTTTGAACCAGGCTCTTCTCTGCACCCATTTCTCAGTCTCTCCATGTTAGGAAAGAGCTCCTAGCAGCTCTTGTCAACATTATCCCCATCCTAAGAGAAAACAGTATTTCTTCCTAGATAGCCATTGATACTTACAGACCAAAACAGAGCATCTACAACACGAAGAGCCAACTTAAGACACAACTTAGTTGTGTTCCCTGGGCAAAGAGATTATGACTTGTAGGTCCAGCTGAATCTCTGCTCATGAAGTGTGGCATGAAGTGTGAAAATCTGCAAGTTGTAATGAAACTGGAGGATCAGGGGTGCCTCACGGTGTCCTGCTGCACACCATCACCTGCAGATTGGGCACTGAAAGTCTGCACCTAAGAAGTAAACTATTCCTCAAGAGACGTGGCATGCTGCCTGCATGTATCCTAGGACACAAACAAGAACTTCTGCAGAGTTCAGAAACCACGTGCACTCCTGTGCAGGATGCCACCATCCCTCTGTAGAGCTGTATTCACCTCGGCTGTTTGCTCATGCCAGGCTGGATTCTGTGCCATGAACTGTGATGAGACAAGCTCCAAAGACATCTCCAGATCTGCGCTAACCCCGGCAGAGTCTGCAGGAGCACATGCACTCCCGTGTGCAGAGGTGTGGGCAGAACAAACACACAACCAGAACGCCTGCACGGACTGACAGACCCCAGCTCCAGCTTAATCCCAAACTGAGGAACAAGTGTAAATTGTCAAATTTTAATTTCAGCCCCTTTCTCTTCTGTGCTTTTGTTTCAATATTTAGAACTCCAACTAACAAAGCAACAGACACAATGCTACCTCCTCGGGAAACACGCTCCCTCCATCTGCTTCCTCCCCCAAGCCCCCTTGTATTCTGCAAAGCAGATTGTGCTCTGAAATATTAATACTTTGCTCTTCTATCATTATTCCCAACCCTGAATCTCAAACCTTCTTCCCAGCTTCTCCCCCTCTTACATTTTTTTCCAGGGATCATGGCACTCAACGGGTTATGTTACTGCATACCGTACCATGTCTGAGTGGGGCTTTCATAAAAAGGTGGAAGTGGTCCAGAAGCAGCTTCTGGGGAGCCTTCCATCTGCAGCAGCATTTTATTTAGACAGCAGAGGGGAAATTAGATCCCTATGTTGCTGATTGGCTTTGGGAGTTGAATCTTCAGTTCTGTAGGAGGAGTTCATTTACACCACTGTAACGAACCCAACACTGAAACTCCCACCGGGGTGATCAGCACTCGGGGGAAACGTGGGGGAACAATGATTGTTCAGTTTAAGGGCAACACGGAGTTGCCTTTAACTCACGTTGTGCCTTCGCTTTAAATTTCTTTGAATTTGACTTTGTTCTATTTAATCTGGATTTCTGCTCCATCTGGCTTCTGAGTAACGATGCCAATTTATTTCATGTGCCTGACGAAGAAGCTTTTCTTTAGCATGGGGGAGCGGTTACAACAGAGCGCTGCTCCAACAAGTCTATTTCAGTCCAGCTCTGAACCTTCTTTCCCCAAATGTTCCAGCAAATACGTCTGCGAGCAGGAATTTCTGTAATTGCAGATAATTCAGATAACAGAAGCGCGTACAGAAAAGACATCCCGTTGGAAATACCCTGAACCAGCGGCTCACCTGGCCTAAATCAGCTTTGGCATCGGTGGTGCTACGCTGAGGCACACAAGCTGATATACAGCTGCTTGTGCCCGGCAGTGGGGCCAGCTTGCTCTTCCTCCAAGACTCTGGACTCAAGGACAAAAGGATATTTCTTCTCCTGAGCACTACCTGGAACAGACAGATGGCTATCCAAGCCAAAAATCACTATGTTTTTCAAGGCCAGATCTAAATCATAGAATCATAGAATGGTTTGGGTTGGAAGGGACCTTAAAACTCATCCAGTTCCAACCCCCCTGCCATCAGCAGGGACACCTTCCACTAGACCAGGTTGCTCAAAGCCTCATCCAACCTGGCCTTCAACACTTCCAGGGAGGGGGCATCTACAGCTTCCTTGGGCAACTTGTTCCAGTGTCTGACCACCCTCACAGTGAAGAACTTCTTCCTAATATCTAATCTAAACCTCCCCTCTTTCAGGTTAAACCCATTTCCCCTTGTTCTGTCATTAACTGCCCTTATGAAAAGTCCTTCCCCAGCTTTCTTGTAGGCCCCCTTCAGGTACTGGAAGGCTGCTCTAAGATCTCCCCATCCATCTCTAAATGGAGCTGAAAGGATGACTTCTGAGTGCCATTTCCATGTTTCTTCAAATCAGGTGCTAAATTAGCAACAGGCTTGCTCTCCTTCCACCAAAAGAACACATCAGCTCCAGGGTCCTTAATCAAACTTCATATCAGCCAGTTATGCTTTATCTCCCTCTTGCTCAATTGGGTAAGACAGGCAGCATCTAAAAGGCAACCCCTACATGAAAATAAAGTTTTCTTTCCTTAGACTGTTGAGCAAAGGAGCAGCAAATACCAAGTGCAGGGGGAAGAGCCAGGGAAGAGAACCCTCCATTCCTGAAATCCCAAAGGTGGGGATCACCAAGGCAGAGGACTCCACTCCCTGGAGAGATGACGGGCACCTGCCATGCAGCAAGGCATGCTGCAGCCTGGCCAGGCTCCTGCACGACATACATGTTCTAAAACCATGGAGTAACCTCGGCCCAGCTGCCTGGGATCTGCACAGGAGTTGGGGTAACAGGGGTAGTGAAGTCACACCAGCTTGGCTCCAGCTTTAGAGCAGCCCAAGACCCCCAGCAAGATGATGCCCATGG
The DNA here is from genome assembly GCF_000700745.2 of Antrostomus carolinensis. Lineage (NCBI taxonomy): Eukaryota > Metazoa > Chordata > Aves > Caprimulgiformes > Caprimulgidae > Antrostomus > Antrostomus carolinensis. Next base: position 25,727 of record NW_010315191.1, read on the forward strand.
GAGCTCACCTGCCATCACTCCTATTAACCAACCTGGACACAGACACATGGCAATCCCACTCCTGGATTGCAGCAGAGACACAGTTATAGATGTTTCTGGGTTTTCAGCACTGTAAGTCACCTTGTGAGTGTCCAGCATTAAGAGGATAATTTAGCAGGCTTTTCAAACGACTCTGATTCGTCACCATTGAGGTGTAATGGCCCGAGTCTCACACAGCTATATTTTTTCCTGTTCACCTAAGGTCAGAGAGGGCCACTTAACCTTATTATTGCAGAAGGCTCAAACCTTTGACAATTATAAACAGGAGAGTAAAAAGGAGAGCTAAATTTGTGTAATATATTACTTATAATTTCCCGGCCTCTGAATCCAAGCAAGAAGGGTGAGGATGGCTCTTAACACCAATTTTCTTATCTAGAGCCTGGCTTGAATGGGACCTACAGAGCTAATGGGATGAAGTGATCAATACCAGAGGCTGCTTCGTGCTGTGGATCTACTGGGTTTGCTCCACACTTCACTAACACTCTTCCAAGGGAAGGCAGACCTGATATAATAGGGAGGTAAGCGTGCAAATATGTTAATAATAGAGAAGCAGACACCAGATTAGGTGCTGCTGGTACAGTCTCCATGACCCTGTCCTAAAGGTCCAGCACCTCCTGTCAACAAGTCTTCACTGGTCTTGCTGCTGGACTGCCATTCCAGCTCACCACAGACCACATATCCCACAACACACTTTCTGCTGCACCCTCTTCACAGATTCCCTTGCACTGAGTAATTCTCAGGCTACTGGCAACCCTTGCACTGAAATTAAAACACTCAAGAGGCAGTTGCACACCACTCCTGAGCCTCCTTTTGCTTGTTACCAGTCAGCATTCCTCTCCCAGGAACGGGGTCCTGCACAGCCCCTCACACGCTGGAGAACAGTGTAGAAATCCCCTACCCAAACCAGTGGGTGATAAATGCATTGAGATTGAGCTATGTCCAGCTTGAAAGAAGGCAAATAGGAATTAAAAAAAAATTTAAAAAATCTCTCTGAGCTACACGATGAGGAATTTGTAAGATAGTTGATGAAGACTCCAAATCTCCAGTCACAGTGTAGGATTCAAGACACCACTCAAGCAAAGCAACACCCTGCTGTAACACCACTACTTGGGCAGGACTTTGTGAGCTTCCTTTGCACTAAAGAGACAGGCAGAACAAATCCCTTCTTAAATGCAATCCTGCAACCCATTTCAATATCTAATGCTGGAAGATGAAGCTTCCGTCAAGCCAGGCAGGGCTGAAATACTGTTTATTGTACCTGAAAATTAATTTCATACCTTTTGGGGCATCACCAGATGCCTTGAACAATCACTGACTGTGCACACGAACCTGCAAGTCTAGTGGCCAATTTTTTTCAGGCATGCAGTAAAGTGCACCCATGTATTTATGATCAAAATTCAACTCATGGTGTTCAAACATTATGGTACATAACTCAACAGAAATGTCAGAGCAGCCACCGTTAAAGCATAATATTTACTGTACATCACCACAAATTTACACAGCGCAACACTGCAACCCTTTGTAGCTATACAACAGTCTGGAAAGCCAGAAGAATTAATTTTTCATTCATTGAATGAGAAGCTGGTGTGAACTTTTTCCCCTGTATCAGACATGAGCTGTCAGTGCAAGGAAGATGTACCAGGGTGGTACATCTGCTGTTCACCAAATCTAGCAGCATCTGAATTCAGATACATTGCATGAGGACATCCTGACCAGATGGCTACAGCTGGCCCAGAAATGCTGGATACTAGAGGGCATCAGAAGAACTTCACCAGTCTCCCATATTTATTAATCAGGAACAGACTTTTACTGTCTCTCGCGGTTATAGTGCCAGGAAGTCAGTAGGTCATGGTGACTCTGCTGGGACACTAAGGTCTGAGGAAGAGAAGAGGTCTGACACTCAGTTGTAAATCCACGTGGTAAACTTACTGACTCCCCACTGTTTCTTCTGGGCAAACATGCTTAAAAGCAGGTGCAAAACTGAGTTGTAAAAAGAAAGATCATCTTCCACATCAAAAACCATCAAGGTTCACAGGCCACAAATTTACCCTGTTCCCTTTAAAGTAAGTATAAACACTAAAAGCATTTATTTAGGCTTGCATGCTTTTATCTATGTCCATCTGTATTTCAAGCCCAGGACATGAGAAACATGACTGCTGAGAAAAGATTAATCCACGTGGTCTGGGAACAACAGACCTTCTGCTTTTTTGCCAAAATCTCCTACAAAGCCAGTGAGCCAAGGCACTGAAATCCTCAGGAAACAACCATCACCTCCAGACACAAGCATGCTTCAACGCTACTCCTCAAATCACTCTTGCACTGTTGAGAGGAGGCTAAAAACTTCCACAGAGCGAGCACTTCTAGTCCAACCATTCACCAGAACGAAGCCACCACCCGGCTTGCATAGGCTGATGTAAAACCATTCGGTGGCAATGGCTTTTGGTCACTCCAACCCACAAGAGTCAGAGCGTACATAAATAACACTTGGCCAAATGTGTATTTATATAAAGCAAAGTAATAGCTCCATTAGACCTTTATGTTCTATCAGCCAAATAATATGAGTTTTTAAAAACATTTAGTACTTTAACAGGCATTTTAACAGCTCCCATAACTCAACTGCATCTTTGCTGTAAATCACTTGACAGTTGACTACTCTATTATACAATCTAATCCCCTTCAGCATTTTAGAAAAAAAGAAACAACCTTCCTGAGGTTGTTTAGGAAGAGGAACAACCTTGCTAGGTGCTTGCTCTGTAAGGGAAGGGAAGGAAAGGTTTTTGCTTTTTGCTTTTTTTAAGGCAGTACTGTATTACAAGGCATTTTTTAAATAGTACTGCATTACAGGGCATTTGAAAGCAGAAACCCAGTGGTGAGCAGGGATGACCACATGTACTGGCACATGCAGGCATGAAATACTACATTTTGAGGCATGGAAGCCTCCATTTTCCCCACACCTCTCTCAGAAGTGGTGGGTTGGATCCTGACAGTCCCCATCCTGTCTCCTAACACTGGAAGGCCCTGTTCTCGCATTTTCTCCTATATTTCAAAGCTCACATACAGAAGCAGGAGAGGCAATTAAATCTAGATGCAGGTAGAAAGGGGCTCCCATGGGAAACAGTTTAAGAAACACTGTCTCTAATGGAAAATTTCACTGTATTTCACTCTGGCTTTATGATCTACTCTGATGAGCTCTTTAAAAAAAAAAACAACACACACTCTCGCTATATATATATATATATATCTCTCCAGCCAGAGGAATGCTTTTGATCACTTAGCATAAGTTTTTCTTGGCTGTAAAAGATGGCAGGCTGAGGAGACTAAATGAGAGCAGGGAAGAGCCAAGGAAGTTGGATCCTACTCCTGGACAGGCTCCGTCAAAAACAAGGACAAAGCCAGAGACAACCCTGAGAGATTTACATCACACAGGGCCCTGCATGGAGAACCACAATGACATAGCGGGTATACGGCGTTGGCCAAATTCCCTAAGTAAGTGCTTGATGAAGTTCCTGCAGGCTTAGAGTAAAGATTTATTCCTTCCCCCTCCAAAGCGTGTAGCACTTAAGAGACAAAGATCTCAGCTGGCTCATTCATTCATGGACTGTACCTGCAAAAAACTCCTCCAGCTCTTTATAACTGCACAGAGTCTCATTCAAGAGCAGGATGGATCTTCTCGCTGGGTCTGCTGCTATGAGCCTGGATGGCAAAGCAGGAGGCACGAGCCTGGAAGCGAGGTGGGGATGAACACACCGTGTCCCCATCCCTGGCACTGCACTGGAGACTCAGCGTGACTGTTGGAACCGGTCACCCCCCCAGTGCCATCCTGTGTGCACAGCTTGGGTTCACCAGACCCCAAAATAAACCGCAGGTGTAACACGCAGCCAGCTCCACACTTGCTTCGTAATAAACACCCCTAAGGCTTCCAACAAATCCTCCCTGCTGTTTCCTTCAGCAAACCTTCCCTCTACGCAGCCTTTTAGGCTAGTGAGTGTTCTTCAGCTTGACCCCAAATCCCAGTAACACCACATCATCCTAGTGAACCACAGAGGAATCCAAAAGAAAAACAGGCAAGAGAATCTGCTGGGAGATAACAAGACCCAGCAGAAAATCTTACCCAGCAGGCTTTTTTCAGGCAAAGGAAGGAGGCGAAATACTAAAGGGTAGAAGAAGGTAAATTACCAGAGTTAAGACATTTCAAATGACTGCTCCCTGCTGCGTTCAGCAGTTTTTCTTGATGGAGTCACTAATCACTGTAGTTTACTGAATGACCTTGTTGTGGCCATCTCATCTTCAGGGGACCACAGGCTGCAACAATCCCTAGTGCAGGGAGATGTCTTTTTGGCTGTGTTAACTCACAGCCATCAAATGCTGACTGCAACCTGTCATGACAGGACAGAGGAACAGCACATTTCATGGTAAAATGTCTCCGTAGAGGCATTCATCATGTCCAACACACAGAGCAAGCTTTGTACTCAGGGCAGAAATTAAGAGATTGGGGCAGAAATTCTCCTATATATACATTTAAACACACTGGCTGACACAAGCTGAGGTGGAAAAAAAAAAGCTATAGAAAAATTAAATATTTACTTCTTCTGTTTGTTAATATGTTTCATTAGTTACTCAGCTGTAACAGTCATTAAAATGCTGAAAGGGAACTTCATGTAAATTCATCACTAGCCTGGGAATACTCCTGCATTTGTGAGCAGGCTGCGCACTGCAGCAGAGCTCGGAGACTCGATTTCCCTAAAGGCCAAACGTCTGGTTCACTCACAATTTACAAATGATTATTTTTCTAATTAATCATTCATCAAAAAAACCCCCACAAATAGCAACAGGGCGTGAAAGGCAGTGCTGGTGTAAACAGAAGGCAGAGTCAATCCATCACAATCTCACCCTGCAGCCACTCGCAGGGGAGACCCTCAACTGCTGTAACTCAAGTGACTGCAGGGGAGGAAGATGGGGAAATACCCTTTCTGTTCTCCACAGCTACCGTAAGGAAATGGATGAGATAAGTTTCTGTTATGCTAAACCTCATCTGTGTGAATTGGAGTTGCGACAGATTCGTAAAACATATTGGGAGCCAAACATGATGGTGCTGCCGAACAGGTGGGGAGGGATCGCGGGGTAAGGAAAGGAGGGCGAACTCACAGGTGTGGGAGGAGAGAAAACTTCTAAATCACAATGCACCGAGGCTGGAAGTGACACACAAGAATAACTCGAAAGGAAAGAGGCCATCACATGCCTAAGAGACAGCAAAACAACAAAAAGGGACCTGCTAAATAAATTCCTTGGCTCTCTAGTGACCCAGCTGCAACCAACCCACTGCCTCCTGCTGCATGGGGCCAGGTGGATCCATGGGAGGTTGGTCCTCTCAGCTCTTCTGCTCCCAGACCACTGAAACATGACTGCCAGTGCCAGCATGTCGACCCCTCCTTTGCCTTAGCTTGGATGAAGGAATTCAGAATGACAAGCAAATCCTCTGTCTATCTAATACATGTGGATATCACCTCTCCTGGTGTTAAGAGTTTGAATTTGCAGCCCTCTGCGCTGCTGGCTTGCTTGCCAAATGGCTTGCAGGAGTAGATGACATATCCACACACGTGGACTTTAAAAGTAAACTGCAAATGCACATGATTTTCACCCTTTCACACTGATTCTCTGTTCTCATCGCTATTAATCCAGGTTAGATATTTCCTGTACTCCAAGGACAGATGTTTGAAAGGTGTAACTATTTCCAGGTCCCCAGACCTCCCCTTGCTTTGTCCTTGCCATATGAGGCTGCCAGCCAATCTCTTGCCAAGCCAACCATTCTTCAAAAGGCAGTATGAACTGGTAAAAGCAGGTGGCAGCATGATATTTTAGCCTTGTTATAGTCTCCCGCTGGCTTTTATTATATTTCACAGGGCTAGGCTTGAAACATGTAATCAGATTTCAAAGAGGCTGGAGTATTGTTGGCAGTCTACTTCATTCTTGACCACTGAGATTTTGAGATCTGTCCTTGCTGCCCTGAGAAAGAGAAGTTTTCCTCTTCCCAGCAATTAATTAAACAAACACAAAACCTACAACACAGCAACAAGGGACATCCAAGATAACCAGGGCTTTCGCAGGACTGGCTTTTACTGAAGCTCTACCAGTGCTGCACCTCCATGTTACACAGGGTGGCAAAGGAAAACTAGCCCAAAACAGGGAAATTCTTCTGGAGAGGAAAATACCCCACACATCCTAACATACACTGTACCCGAGCATCCTCATATGAAACAGACATCTGTCCTGTGAAGAAAGAGAAAGGGTCTTGAGCACAGAGGTAATGAGGCAAGCTTTTGGGAATTTGAAAAGCACCTACAGACTCTGATGGAGGTTTAGAGGATCTGTCCTGAATAGAGTTACCCGGGTTCAGATCAAAGTCCATTCTCAAAACTGGATGGCCAACCCTTGGACTATTGTTCTTAATCTCATTTTAATACATTTAAGAAATCTGCATCAACTTGCTGGACATGCCAGACATGACAGCAGGGGGAAGGAGGGATGGTCACCAACCCAGCGGACAGCATCACGGTCAGCACTTGGTTCAAAAACTTGCCACAATGCCAGGTTCTGAGCAGGCCACTGGTTCCTGCAGGTTTCAGATCTTTGTATATAATACTAAGGACATTACAACGTGTTGAAGACTGAGGGACAGGCAGGTCTCATGGGAATGAAACCCCACATAAGTCACCCAGAGAGCCAAGAAGGGATTTCCTTAGGAGACAGAACAGGAAATTCTGACTCGACCAACAGGCACATCACAATCTCCCAAGACAGGATTTTATTTAACTGCATGAACTTAGCAAAGAGGGAGCAGTGACAGCGATTGAAAGAAAAACAGAGCAGTGGCAGAGCCACCCCACATTGCTCCTGTAGCCCTTGTGCAGGGGCCCGAGTCCACGCAGCAGAAGAACCAGATGTGCAGGAAGCCACTTGCAAATTACAGATGCAATGAGAGGAGCGGCAAGAAATACAAATACAGTTTGCCTCCCAGCAGCAGTTACGTGTGCAGCTGTGAAGAACAACCTAAAACACCTTCCTACAGCCCAGTAACAGGCAACCCAGGGCTTCAGATCTGCCATATAGGAAGAGAGAATCACTCCAGCTTTTCCATCCATTGCTGGGCAAGTCAAACAAGAAATTCAATCCAATTGCCTGCATTTCACCACGGAAGTCTTATAATAGCTCATAAGCAGTAAATGAGGGAGGAAATCCTTATTAACAGAAGCCACTGATAAGAAATATGCCTGGGTTCTCACTTTTTCTGATGGTTAGCTTTCTTTTTTTTCCCAGCACTGCCATTAGTATTTCTGTAAAGGAACCACTAAAACAGCTGTAACTCAAGACATTTACAGGAGGTAGGAAAAAATCCAGAATTAAATGGCATTTAGCCTCAGGTTTGGGGCAGTTTTAAAAGTTTTATTAGTAGGTAGATATCTCAGAAGAAAGCTATGACATGAATGACACGTCTTTCAGTATTTTTTTCTAAGTGAGAGTAAAAGATTGCTGATCTGAGGTATTTCCTGCCATTATTTTCTTGTTCTCTCCAATGCATCCTATTATAGCAAATCTGTTTGGAAGGGCTCCATTCTTGAAGATGATGCATGCTCCAAGAATGCCTCCTGCCCCAGCAATAATCCTAAAGAAACCAGCTATACTGCTCACGTGCTTCAAGATAATCAGATGCATGAGGGCACTACATAGGCAAGCCCAGAGCACCTAGCACACCACAGACTGGGCTATAAACATCCAATTATTTCATTTTCTAAAGCAATCTTTTTCTTTTTTTAAACCAATTTAGCAAGATCTGCATTTACATAAGAGGTACCCCCAGCCGAGCTTAATGCAGAGGTACAGAGAGTAGAAAACCAAGATGAGTTGTCTATTAACATTTCCACTGCTCATTCCAGTTCTTCAAAAATACAGCTAACTCACTCCCTGAAGGAGGACGTAGTAAGAACTCATGCCCTTTATTTTTAGCCTAGCTCTTCCTTCAAAGCCCAGCAAGATATGCGGAGTTTTGCAGTGTGTGAAGAATCCCTACTCATGATTAACATCTATGTGAATAATAAAGCTTTCATCTGGTTTGAGTCTGTTACCTACTGCTTCAGCAAGTTTAATATCAGGTGAGAGCAAGAGTAGCAAGGGTATCCAGCCAGTTTTCATATAACTCAAAGCAATACTACAAGGCTTAATTAATTGGGATCACCAAATGGAAAACCTCATCACGTACATAAAATGTAAAAGGTAAAACATCTGCCGATGCTCAGACAGCATTGAGATGGGATGCTACACAGGAACCTCAGAGAAACTTCAAAGAGGAAGAACTGAGACCCATCTGTGTATCAGAATTATGTTCCTCCTGCTCCAGAGTCCCAACCTCAGCTGGATGCTGGGTCTGAAATATGGCAGGAACAGAAGCAAAGCTCAGTGCTTTTATCATAGACACCTAACTTCTATTTTCTCAGCCAAGTCTTCCAGTAAGCCCAACACGGGTTGAGTTGCTCCTTAGAAAACAGTAGAAGTGTGAAGGCAGCTCAGAGAGCAGACTAGTGCACACGCTTCCCTTTGTTTTGCAGGAGGTCTAGGAGTCAGAAGTCCTGTCTGAACACAAGCAGAGAGGGAAAGGCAATTCCTTGCAGGCCACGTTTTGATAAGGCAGCGACTCCTTCTCCTTCCATATGTACCCTTCCCCACACATGGAAAGGGGCTGGTCTGAAGCCAGCTAAAGTCATTGTACAAGCAAAGAACAAACCTGGCATCTCAAAGACAGCAAAAACCTGCTGCACTGTTTTCTGCTCTGCATCGTAAATCAAGTGAGAGAAACATCCAACCATCTAAAGATGCTTTGAAAGGGCAGCTTGGTACTTGCCAGGCCTCCTTGGACACAAGCGACCCAGAGAAGGTTCCTGGCTTTCAGCAGAGATCATCTATCACCCCAAGCCACTTACTGGCCAGTCATAGCTGTTTTCTCAGACATCTGCTATCCTTCTGTCCAGGTGCAGATCCTTCAAGTGATCCAATTTCTGCTGGAGTGGTAGACAGACTGCAAAAATCATTCCCACCTCTCCCCTCTCATCAGGTAAGCCAAGCTGTCTGCTACTCTGTCTAGCTTCTTAGTCATCACCTTTTCTCCTCCTCTTCGCCCACATCCTCAAGTGCTTCAAGCCAGAGTGGTTGCTCTCTATTAAGCTATTCTGATTCATTTCTGTAAGCTCTGGACAGAGCCTCAGCACTCCAGCAGGCAACAAGAGCTTCTTCAGCTCTCACACCCTCCTAACAACACAGAAATGCCACCACACTGACTGTATTAAGTAACAACCCCCCGAGATGCACTGCCAACTGGGACACAATCACGCAGGGAGGACGGGGATCCTGACCCCTTGCCTGCTCACAGCACCACAGCCCAACACCACGTCCCCAACCCATGGCACCTGAGTCAACCCAGACAAACCTTTCTAGCCATTAGGATGGGTGATGTACATCTATCTACTCTCCAGTTTGCAATGTAAATGTGATACTGATTTTTTTCCCCCTCCCCAAAGCATATATTTAGGCATAATATATTTTAATGGCAAAAAGATGCTTTGTTCCATAGAGAGCGGGTGTGTGTATTTGATCCCTGTGCTTCAAACAGATCCAGGAATGGAATTTAATACATTTATAAAATTAAGAACAGATGCTGTGGACTGTTTAAACTAGAAGAGAAAATAATAGGAGGAATGCTCCAAGGAAGGTGACATTAAAAAAATGCAATAATGACTGCATGGTTTGGGGACACACAGGTCCATGCCACAAATCCCTTGGGAAAGGCAGCTCTCAGCTTGGGCACACAGACATCTCTTCTACATGAGCTAGAGACAGAAAAGTAATAGATAACACCAGCTGGAGATAGAGTGTATTTGTCTTCTAGTATGAGAAAGATGCAGTTCACTTTAAAATATAAATCACAGTGCATGCAAACAGACACCCCTTCCTTTTCTACTCAGTTCACCTCAAAATATTAAAGCCAAGAAGCACTGAAAGGTCAAGTTACATTTCACAGCTTCTTCTCTCTCTGTAATAATTTTATTTTCTGTGGATCCCTGGTCTAGGACAGTCAAGTTTCCTGGGAAGCTGATGCAGCCGCTGTCTGTCTATCTCCCTGTGCTGCAGCACCCAGGCTGCAAATGCCGCACAGGGTGGTTTATTTGTCCAATATTGAGTATTTCCACTCCAGTTTTCAAAATCGAGGCACTTCTGTTCACTTTTGGTGCCTTGTTTGTTATCACAAGGTTTATATTGGGGGCTGAACCCAAGTCAGCATCCTTTTGGAAATGAACTGGTCCAGAATGAATGTCTCCATCTCTCTTTCCTATGCTGCCTTACAGGATACCTCACTTGCAAGGAATGGTACCACATTTCCATAAGGAAAGGTACTATTCCAAATGTCAGAAGTGGTTTCAGCTTCTCTTGTCAGCTCCACGCAGCGCTGTGTGATGTTAATGGCATTGTCACCCCCATTTTGCAGAGCAGTATGCTGAGGTACGGAGCACATTAAGCAACTTTTGCCTCTGGTCACAGAATGAAGTGCAAGAACAGGGCCTGGAATTCAGAGGCTGCACTCAGATTGTGCCTCACTCTTCTTGTGCACCAAAGAGCCCGTATTGTACTTGCAGATCATACATTTGCAATGCAAAGTGAGGAGCCGCTTGCGTAAATGCCTTGTATGTACAAGTATATGTATATTCGGCAGGCAGATCTTTGGAAAAATCAGCACATAGTGTTCTGTCTACAAGTCAAAAGCCATCTCCAATTGCTAAAACTTAAATAAAAACACAAGTTGCTACAATTCATAAGGAGCTTAATATTTATTACCGCATATTGCAAGCACGCAGCTATGTAGAAAGACTCCCTTACTGTCTTCAGTGATTATTCAAAAGACGAGAAAAGGAAAGAATAGCCTTTGATACTAACAAAAAAAAGCAAGTGTGGAGAAAACAATGTATTAAATCCTTTTCACAGCCAAGAGGCCAACGAAAATGCTATATATTTATAAAGGAAATGAAAACCTGTCAGGAACAAAATGAACTGAATAACAGAGCTTGGGCTGAATAAAGAGAAGCAAGAACTAAAGAACCAAAAATGCTACTAGGGTGGAAAATACAGCATACTCTGCATGCCTGGAAAGAGGGCTCTGAACGGACGCACGACCCATTTAGGTACAAGAGCCTCCAACCACTCCCTTCTGATAATCTGCAGGCAGGGAACCAAACACCAAGTGAGGTCAGCAAATACGCTGTTCACAGGATGTGTAATATTGAACAAACTGGAGCATCTTCTGTGTGCTCCCAGTACAGGGACACACAGTGAACAGGATCCCCTGAGGCTCCTCGGGGCCGATGCACAGGCAGTTGGCGCTCAAGATGCTCCAGTCTCCTGCTACCAGTCTCTGCAGAGCAGAAGTTCAAGAGACAAGATCATCTGGTCACACAAGGTATGCACACAAGTGAGATCTGGTGTCCACACACTGAATTTATGGCCCCATCCTTCTGCTGAGCCCACCAGGTGCCTGCGTGTCTGTGGCTACAGCAGCCCTGGAGGAGGAGGAGGCTGCAAGGACAGATCTCAGCTCCCAGCCTACAAGAGAAGATGCTGCTTTCAGGATACAGAGGTAAGAAACTTCTGGTTTGCCACAGAAAATGTGTCCACAGACCAAAAGACCAGTTGCACGGACTGGTCTGTGTCCTACCACAATTGAAAGAACTGTCGTATTTCTAGATTGTCAAAGTTGGAAGAGTACCTGAAAAAAGTCACTAGGGAACTTAACTATTCATGAAAATTCAAATAAAATACAACTACTATAAACCCAAGTACCGCTATCTTGACAGAAACAAGGCTGTTTAGTGTGCAGATGACTTGGATTCAAGATCCGATATTAAATAATTTAGCTTTATGTTTCTAATTGCAGGAAGCTTGTGTGATTTCAAAAATAAACAACATAAGTATTTCATAATTCAGATACTTAATTATTATTACCATATTGATTGCAGGAAATAAGATTAACCACACATTATATTTTGCCGGAGGATAACATCAACAATCTTGAAGTGATGGCTACCTATGAATTAGCTGGCTGTAGTACATTAAAACCAAAATATAAACCCTGGCCATCAGAAAGGAACATTCTCAATAAACCAGCATTCTCATTACCCAGCCTGGACTCCTCATTAAATCCAGGAGGGGAGTAGAAACTGTGTAAACATGTAAAGTTTAACTCATGCTCAGGAGAAGAAAGCTGGAAGGTCTTTATCTCTTGAAACTGTTCTTGCTTAGATGGTTCATCAGTGCAGTCATTCAAATGGGTCCAAATAATTAGTACTACAAAGAATAACAATGCTCCTTCCTTCTCCAGTTCCTATAGAAGGTTTGGTGACCTAACAGGAGGTATATGCTTGAACACACGTCCCCAAGGAAGGCTATGTGTGGCAAGACCCATGCAGCTGGTAAGACCACCACCACCTCCTCCTCCTCCTGAAACTTGCCAGGGGAGAGTTAAGTCACAGAAAGCAGAAATATCTCCAATGTTTAATATCAAACACACCCAGGGCTCTGCCCTTGCTCCATTTTTCAGTACCCTCACGCGAAGGTGAGATGTGGGATATGCCTGTGGCAGGTGTGACGAGGCACCATTAGGCATCTCCTACCGCATGAAACTATCCAGACCGGCTGGTTTCACACCCCTGCACGACAATACTCATCTCCAGCCAGGAAGTCTAGTCTGTGCTGAACTCCCACAGATACCATGAAGTACAGCATGGATTACAACAGCCTGGAGTCCTTTTCAGCTCTCTCAACATAGACATACTTTTTATTTCAGATGGGATCAGCAGAGTTACCTCAGAGTTGTACATTACTGAGAAGTGGTGGACTCAAATCTAAAAAGATGCTTTAAAAAAAAAAAAAATCTCAATGAGGTGCCCTGGTTTTGTATCTTCCTCACAGAAGTTACATCAACAGACGGGAAAG
>NW_010315191.1:38813-45456 GCF_000700745.2 Antrostomus carolinensis
GAAAATAGCGCAGGCCTTTCCATCGTACACAAAAGGCAGGTTGAAAATCACCACAGAGGCACTTAAACATCTCTTGCTGCATAAAAGACAATGCTCAGATACTCCTGTTATTTGCTTTTCATCATCTTGAGGATTCACCAAATCCTCAACTGCACCAGGAGCTGTTGGACAGATTCTGCACAGGAAGGTTGGCAGGCATGGAGGGAGGGAACACCGCTGTGTCACACAGGTCTCTGCAGGCAGGGACAGCCACTCTGACCACTTCCCAAAGCACATCTCCAGAGAGCTTTCATCAACCCTGCCTCCCTCTTTCCCATCACCAGGCATAACATCAGAGGAGCGTGAAAATACAAAACTCCATTATTCAGAGCGAAGGCATAAAACCGCTCGCATTTACCGTGCCACAACCTTAAAGCCGCCCCAGCACCCTGTAGATAAGCCAGTCGCCTCAGGGCAGCTCTACAAGCTGGGCAACATTTTGCAACAGAAATTTCTCCATGCCTTTTAGCCTTAAAAGCAGAGTAAATCCCTTCAACCCTAACTAGCATCCAAATTAGTAACTGAAGGAATCCCAGTGGACGTCCCCAGAGAGATCGGCTCTGGCAGAAGGCATTAGCACTCTCGTCCTCCTCTCTGGATGGTCAAGCAACACTTGTTTGCACTCAGAGCTAACACAGTGCACGAGCACAACACGTGTGTTGCTCCTCAACAGTAACTTAAGGCCACCAGCCTCATGGTTAACGCAGCACTTCCCATTGAATTGTTTCTCCAGGATCTAACCATGCTGGCTTCACACCTGGGTTCAGCCCTTACAGACGTACCAGCGTATTCAGTGCTCACCCTGCCAGAATTTAGCGCTTATTACACCTACACATTTTTGCTTTGGCTCTTTGTGTGACCAGGTGGTGATACAGGCCAGTGGTTTTCACCCTTATAATGTGGAGAAGCCCTGCCTGGTTCCCACCATCGGCACCACTGGTACAGCACACTCAGCCTGAGGCTGCTGCTGGGTGTTTCCCAGAGCATAAAAAAGGAGAAGGCTCCAGAAAGCAGTGATGCACAGCAGCCCTGCAAGAAGCTTTGCTACACCTCACTGGGATTTGCATTTTGCATCCTCATCTCCCCCAGGGAGAGGGCACCAAAGCAGAGCTGGGCTGCTGCAGGGTCAGCAAGTGTCTGTGAGTCCCCCATGTGCACCCTGAAAGGTCGATTACTGCAACATTTTCACATGCAAATACCTAAGAGCTGGTTTCTCAGATCGACTTTTACAGACTGATCCAAAGCCCAACAGCACTGATCTCAGGCGAGAGCTGTGGCTTGATTTCCAGAAATGCCCAGAACATACAACAGTAGGAATCAACAGACAACTCCGGGCATTGAGGTGGAAAACTCTGGTCATGATCTTTTTATAATTCTGCATTACACAATTCAGCTAGACAAAATCTTTCATCAGATGGGACAGAAAGAAAAACTGCTGTATTTACGCAGAGCACCACGTACCACATATGTTTGTGTGTGTGCATGTGTGTGTGTACACACCCTCCGTCTGTTTTTCTAGGAAGCCTACAGGAATCAAAATCCATCTCCATTTGAAATAAATAACCCTCACAGACTTTCTTGAAAATCCTTCAATTTTTCATGGCCTCAATGTTACAAGTTTATCCAAATATCCTAAAACTGAAATACAAATTGACACCAACCTACTCCACCTTATAATATAAAACACAAGGAGCATTTTTAAATGTATTACCAAAGTAGGATTCCCCTGCTGTCTCTGACCCAGGAATCCACAGCCAGCTGCTCAATTCACCCCAGATCTTAGTAACTCTGACCCATACGAAGTTTCAATAGCGATGCCAGGAGTTGGCAAGCAAAGACAGCCCTCCACAACCACCCTCCCACCAGGAGAAATTCCTACGTTCCAAAGCGATGGCAGATGCCCTGCGTCCTCCACTTGGGAAAGCACAAAGAGGCTCAGCGAGAATCAGAAAGCAAAATACCTTCCGAGACATTCAGAGGCCAGATAAGATCACTGAACTGCACTTGAACAAAAGTACTTCTAACAGGACCCAACAGCAGGAGGCTTCATGGCTGTGTGTAATGTTTCCAGCAAAAATAAGCTGAGGTTTTGGACCCTGCACAGACAGTACTTTACTTAAGTCTATTTTCTGGCATGCTCTGGGACCACAGAGGCCATCAACATACAGACCTTTCTTCCCGGATGCTGGTTCATAAAGGAGCACCAACAGAAGACATGAAGAACCTGTGGAGCCCTCCCAGACCCTCATATATCAAATGAGGATCCTCTCCCCCAACAAAAGTCCAACAGACTGAGGGCCTGAGACCCACATTGCCCACGCTGTAAGCACACCAGCCACTTCAAAAGGAGTTAAATTCATAGAATCATAGAACAGAATCATAGAATTGTTTGGATTGGAAGGGACCTTAAAGATCATCCAGTTCCAACCCCCCTGCCATCAGCAGGGACACCTTCCACTAGACCAGGTTGCTCAAAGCCTCATCCAGCCTGGCCTTCAACACTTCCAGGGAGGGGGCATCTACAACTTCCTTGGGCAACCTGTTCCAGTGTCTCACCACCCTCACAGTGAAGAGCTTCTTCCTAATATCTAATTCAGAGATCTAATATCTAAATTCAGAGATGAACTCCCATTTAAGTCAGGGACAATTTTGTTATCAATTCAAACTGGGCCAGGAGCTTAGATCATGACTTGGCTGGTTTTTAAAAGGAGGACACCAAGGTGCAGCTCAGCTCTGCAGTCACTTCCAACAAACCCTTCTGCCTGCAATATCACAGGTCAAAATATTTCCAGTAAAACAGGTAAACCATCAGCATGTGAACACATCTGCACCCTGAAGCCATAGCACCCCTTACTGTGATCCTGCCAGATCTAACAGCAGAAGAAGGTCAGGCTGGGTCAGAACGTGCTGCACATGTCCCAGGCACATCCCAACAACGCACGAAGTAGTGCTGATGGCTCCATGCAGGGCTTGCCCCCTGCCTCCGCTCATCTATCGTCCCAGAAAGGCATTACACAACATACATGTGGAAAGTTCAGATTTCTTGATAAGACACGGAAAACCGCAGTTTATGACTCCTTGTGTTTCCAAAAATCCCATGGCAGGTTTCCTTGGTGGAGGTGACTTGACCCCCATCAGGTTCCAGTACAGTTAATCAGCTTTTCTTCTGCCTAAACCCCAAAGCTCCAAGTGCTCTGTCCCCACAGGAGTTTGGCACTTCAGAGATTTAACAGCTTCTACCTTTGCAGAAGAGCCACGATGGAGCAAACACTGCAAGGAAGTCACCTGTGCCTGGCACAGCACAACAGTAGCTGGCCCCAAATCTCTGCTTCTTCTGCAGTATTTGTTGCTCCTTTTCCAGCAACATCTCTTAAAATCCCAGTCAGGCTGTAGAATAAACTGGGTGATTAAATAGTGGCAAAAGCTCATGATTAGCAGTCTACAGCAACCAGAACCAGACAGCATCCCTGAGTAGAGGGAAGAGGGGTTGGAGGTGACCCCGACAACAAAGCCACCAGCACAGCAATGGTACCTGCTCTCTGCTGTCTTCACTTCTTTGCTCTGTTCATCGCTGCAGCCGTCACTTCTTTGCTCTGTCCATCTCCAACACAGTTGCAGCCCTCAGAGTGCTGCAGATCCAGGCTCATAAAGCTCCACGTGCTCCTCAGCACAGCCCAAAACTCGGTATCAGCTGAGGCAGGAGAGGAGCTGAGAGGACAGACCCATGGCTCCTGCCTCGCTGCTGCACTGCCAACCTCCCTGTGGGACAACCAGGACACTGGTCCAAGTTAAAGCCACGGGTGGGAGCAGAGGACAGCACTATGTGCTCACATGGAGTGACACACGCGTAACCTCCTGTCACAAACTGCCCGATGAGGAGCATCTCACCCAAATTGGGGGCACCAGGGAGCCACACACACCCAGCTCCTTCCACAACGTCACCTGCTTCTAGTTTACAGTAAGCAAAGCTATTCAGAGAACCGAAGCACTCTCTCCACGGTTAATGTAAAATATTAATGTCTCATTTGTTCAACAATTTTGTGGAAATTAAAACTTTTAGGTTAATCATATACTGAACAATTTTAATTAAAGCAGTTATAAAACAATTAATCCACGAGAGCAGGCTTGGATCCTTGCCAGCCTTATTGGTTTAATACATGTAGGCAAAGCTTATTTCTCCCCCTGTTTGACTTAATGAATGCTAATAAGTGACACAAAATATGCATGCAGCGCTCCTAACATAGTTAGTCCATCTGGTTTCACTTGCATTTTGTATTTGTCATTTTGCTTTGATAAAGAAATTGAAAATGAATTATCCGTGCTAGAAATTAGAATAACTTTGTACCCTGCTTAATTTAAAATATTTTTTGCAAACCTCTACGGGGAAAAAAGACAACAATTGAGTACAGTAGAGTAGACAGCTATCTTTTTGGTTGTTCCAAGGCTGGACAGAAATACAAGAGTGTCCTGAGCAGGACCACAGCACTGAAGGAAGGAACAACACTTGCTCAACTTTTTTCTCCCATCAGTATTTGAAAAGATTTTTTTTTCCTTGAATAGATGGTAATATAAAGGCAGAGGTTAAAATATGAATTTAAGCACCTGAGACAAATCCTCTCCTACTTCAATTTGTTCTGTATTACAACTTATTTGATCCATTTGGGGACGTATTTGTTTGCCAAAGCAAGCAGAGCTCCAGTTCTCTGTTGAATATTCAATGTGTGCCATAATTTTTTACCTTTTTAGTACTTATGTTTGAGTTTCATAGCCAGGTTACTTCAAATAATGCTCAGGATCATCACTGTCAGGTGCAACCACTCCACTTTGCCATTTAAAAGCCACATACAAAGGCCTTGCACAGCTGAACTCGTACGTCTGCAGCTCAAACTGCCCCAAGAAGGACATGCCAAAAATGAAAAACGTGCTCTTCTCTGGGTAAAATCCATGTAACACAACTCATGTCACAATGAGATCATACACAACGTGATCTATCACCATGGAAAGTGGTCTCCAAGGAGGTTCTAGTCCCCTACATGACACCACAACCAGCACCCTCTCTGCAGCCCCTTCAGAAGGTCCCAACTGCCCCTTCCCAGTCCACAAGGGTCCTTCCATTAATACCACTGGGGTCTGGATCAGCTCTAGACACATCCCCTTCCAAAACCAGCACGACACAGCAGGAGGTTCAGCTGTACCATGTCAAACTGAGCACAGTTTCTTTCTTCCCTGCCTAAGGTCACTGCCCATTTCTGCTGCCAAGATGTCTCAAATGGTGACAACAGGGACCCTACGAGAGCTTAAAAACTAGCTCTGCTCCCAGGGGACCCATGTCCCAAATCCAATCACATCAAAATAAGCAGGAGGAAGGGAATCACGTGTGTGCGTGTCCTGAAAAGCAAGTGCAAGGCAGGGGAGAGCAGAAGAGGAGAGCACCATCAATCACCTACTGATCACCACAACCCTCGCTGTACCCTCACAAGGTGACAAAGGGAAAATTTACTTTCTCTCAGCACTTCAGAACTTCAAAAGTGACACTAAATCTGGGCATCAATGGTTGGCATTATCTGTTAAACCTGGTAATTTATGAGCCACCCTTGGACTCACCTTGATCTACAATTTTGAGTCATGTACCTCCTGTCCCGATGAGAAGTCTCCTGCCGCTTCCTGCAGGAAAGGTGTTCTGCCCATCGCAGGAATGAAATGTGGGTGCACACCTGTACAGGAGTGACAGCCTGCTCTCCACACTGATCCCACACCCAACCTGCCCTGTCCTGCAGTGTTTAGCCACAGATCACCTGAAGGAAACAAGACCTGGACACCTTCATTGTACAAGATATAACCTCAGTCCATCTTGGATTACTGAGCAAAACTTGGAAACTCAGGCTTGAAATGAAGTCCTCTAAGAGGTCAGTGTGCCTGTGGTACCTGGGGGAGGACAGCACGAAGCTGCCCCTTAACCAGGGCTCAGGACCCATGAATTGGTCAGCCTGGTTAACCCCCCCAAGGACAGCTGGAGGAGGAGCGGCTGAACCCCCTCTGCCCACACTCCACTGCAGATCCCTGCACTTGGGAGATCTCCACACCATTTGCTGGCTGAGATCTTCATCACAGTTTATCCCACAGCAGTCTTTTCAATGATGATACTGCATTTTTCAGCCAGAAGGATCCCAAAATAGCTTACAAATCACACGCACGCTGCTAGAGACTGTGCTCACGCCGTAGGAGGTGGCGGAGCTGGGACTCCTGCTTGGGGCAATGCCCAAAGAGGTACCAAAAAAGCCCCAGGAGATGAAGCCATCACGCAGCAGTGGCACTGTGGCACCTCCAGCATGGCACGATGGGGGAGATGCCGTGTTGTCCATGCTAACACCAGACTGGTGCCCAGATTCTGTGCAAAGTCTGAGCAGAAAGTGAGATCCAGCATCAAAAAAAAAATTAAATGAAGAGCCTGGTTTGACTCGACGTCCCTGGAACTGAGAGCTCGCCAACAAGTTCTTTGTAAGTGCTAAATACCTTCTCTGTGTGTCACTTGGAAAAATACAGATGTGGCTCTTCTGCACTGAGACACTCTGGCAGAGCAGCTTTTTTTTTTTTTTACCCTTTT
>NW_010315191.1:45579-48790 GCF_000700745.2 Antrostomus carolinensis
AGGAATCAAGTCACTCTTACATCTCCCTCCCCCACTTTTTTTTAAAATTTTTTTTTATTTTAAAGGCATTTTAGCTAAGCTCACTTTGAAGTTTAAACCTTCTGCAAGAACACTGCTTGCCAACAAGATAAAATATTTAGTACTGCTATATACTAAAATCATATCTCTAACAATACCTTCCATGCCTGACATAGCACAAAAGTTAATTCAGCCAACAAAGCAATACTTGCATTCTGTGCCTCCAGAAGCATCAGTTTATCTTTTTTGTATATATAAATTACATATACTATTGTGCCATTTAAACCTAAAACCTCCTGTTGTTAAATAAAGAATAGAGAGATCTTTAAATACAGACAAAAAGATCAGAGCTATAGGGAGAGCTGTGACAAACGCAGGAGAACATTACTAGCCTGGAAAAATAAATGTAAAAATCACGATGCTCCCCAGCAAACCCTCCCTGCTCAAGCCTACACGTGTCCTTCATCTCGTTGGGTTGGTTGGGGTTTTTTGGCAGCAGCAATAATGGCAACACGCTCAATTTGTTACTGCTTCAGTGCACAGGACTTCAGAGAACCTACAGCCCAAAGCTGCAAAGCTTGAGTCCACCACAGAGGTGACCCAAGCATTGGGGCACCCTGGCTCAGTGGGACCAGCAGAGAAGCCTGTGAGGGACACACGTCTCCGTAACTGCACTGGTGAGATGTGCAAATGCACCCATGGGAAGGGACTAGCAGCTGAGGTTTTCACCACAGCCACCTGCACACCTTTACACCACCTCTGCTATTTTACAGTCTATTGTGTGTGGGGTGGAATAGCGAACGCCTGCGGCTGCCCCTCTCTGTTGGAGGGTAGCTGTGCAGATGATGGCAAGCACTCAGTGACATGGGTTACAGACCTCAATGGGAAAACAAAGCAACTGCAGGTGAGGACAGGCAATGTCTGCCAGTGACGCTGGTGTAAGTACACCATGCTGTAGCTATCTAAAACCCTATCTTGTACCTCCTGTACCCACTGCCTCGGACCAGGTCGACAGCAGCATAGTTAGCCAGCTCCGTACACAGCAAGGGAAGAAGTTTCACCTCTGGAAACAGATGTGCTCTCAGAAAAGGCAGGAACAGTGCAAGGGTTGGGGAAGAGAAAGGAAACACATCTTGCAGTCTGACCTTTTGGGTTTGTTGTTGAAGAAAACAATGGAAATGTTGCAATGATGCAATGGTTTGTTGGCAAGGTTGTTTCTTCTTAGTTTTGTCTCCATTATAGGTCTTGCCTTCCTTAGTCTCCTCTTAAACAAACTTAACCACTAATTACCTCCCCCCAACCAAAATCCTACCATCTGTTCCCATCTCTGCACTTGCTTTTATACACTGCTTTTTACTGTGCAAAGAGGCATCACCTCAGTGCCTCCTGTACCACATCCTCCCTCCCAGCCTAACTCGATGCATTTCACTCTTTCACATAAAATTAGCTGAAACAGTCCCCAAACGTCTGTCTTTCCTCATCTCTTTGTTGGTACCTAGGGCTCACAAACTTCTCTCCAAGCAATTCAATTCCCCTCTCACATATGCTCAACACACACGCACTTGATAATGCCATCTCCCAGCAAAAGAACAGGCTCAGAGCTCCCAAACTGAAAAAAGGCAAACTAATTTAAAACAAACGCATAAACACGTTCCCCTTCTACCTCTGCAGGATGCAAACAAGAATACTGCCAGTCTGAAAACAGCCTGCAGTTCCTGAGAGCATCTCTGCAGGTTTATCTTGCCCCAGAAGGCAGCTCTACTGGTCCCTGACACCAGTTTGGATCTGATTTGCCTTGTGTTCCCCCCACCTGGCCCTACCTTATTCTTGTTTCATTCAAATTCCGCCTTCAACCTTCCTGTTCACCTCTCAAAGCTTCCCAACCAGGAGCTTTAAATGTGACACATTTACCTCTGGACTTGGTGTCCCTCTCAACATTGCCTGCAGCCAAAATCTTTCCTCAGCAGCTCGACTCCAGCAGACTGGTGGGGTCTCTACTCCACGCACACTGAGCAGAAGACATCATGGCTCAGGGGCTTTTTACAGTGTGAGGCAAACAAAACCCAGACACTGCCAAATGAGTGTTACCTGCAGCATAAATAACTGCATTTTATCAGTTTATTATTTTTAAAGCAATCCAGTGTGCATGCAGATCTACATATATGCTTTTTTAAGGGACAGACAGGATTTTCACGCCAGTGATTTTATTTTGTTCTTCTTCGAAATTAAGGGCATAATGCACCAAGTGCAAACTTCAGCTAGGAACAAGCATTTCTAAAAATTCATCCTCTTGTTTCCCATTTAGAGTTACACCAGACCAAGAGCCTCAATATTTATCCCCTTACACCTGATTCAATTCCAAAGGCAGAAGCAGAAATACTACTCACTCACTCCAGCGTAAATGATGGATTTGTCTTGACGACATTCAGATCAATGGCACAGAATCAAGCTTTCCTAATTCGAGTCCAACACCAGGACAGCAATACCTGGTATAAGCTGGTCTAGGCAAGTATTAGAGCAGAGCCTCCAAGTGATTGTTTCCTCCCTATTTTCTACAACCTGTTTTTAAGAAACCTGGACTCAGGGATCTGAGTGCTGTCGGAACAACCTGATGGGTAAAGCAAGAAGCAGGATTCTGCTGTCGTGGGAGGCAGAGAAAGGTGGAAACTTGCCCATTTAATAGGGGATCAACACAGAGATCTGTACCTGGGAGAGCACCCCAAAACCTCTGGGGAGCACTGCAGCCAGTGCTGAGAGCACCCGACAAGCCAACCGACCTCCTGCATCCCCTACGGCAGCTGGACAACATGAAGGAGAGATGCAGCTCTGTGAAAATGATCGATGAGAAGGAATCAAATGACAGTAATAAAAAAGCACTCCACCTGTGGGTGATCATGCTTTTTAAGATGGATTAGCAAAATGACTGCTTATTTATTGAAAATAATGAATAGCCTAGTGCTTTTAGTTCAGAAAGCTTTTTTCAAGGGGAAAAACTCTATGTTGCTGCAGCAGATTTTTAAATAAACAGAAAACCTCTACCCATGTCATGTATCACGGCCAGGAATGAAACAGTCCCGTGACTCTTATGAACATGACTAATGGCAGCTCTTGGAAAGCACACCAGGAACGTAAGCAAAGAAGGTAAGAGACTCAAATGGAGGGTGTATTGGGTTTGCATGGGAAGGTTTTGGTA
>NW_010315192.1:0-294 GCF_000700745.2 Antrostomus carolinensis
CCCTAACCCTAACCCTAACCCTAACTGTAATGACTAACCCTAACCGTAATCCTAACCGTAACCCCTAACCCTAATCGTAATCCTAACCTGTAACGCCTAACCCCTAATCTGCAACCCCTAAGCCCTAAACCTTAATGACTAACAGTAACCCTAATGATTAACTGTCGTGACTGACCCTAATGTGTGTTTAATTATGTTTTTGAGGTTCATAAATTATGTTAATTAGGTGTGTAAATGCTGTTAATTAGGTTTGTAAATTATGTTAATTGTGTGCATAAATTATGTTAAGTAGGT
>NW_010315193.1:0-2393 GCF_000700745.2 Antrostomus carolinensis
TTTGGCTGCCAGCTCAGTTAAACTGTCACAAACCCTCCGGCCATCAGTGGAGGGATATTGCACTTCATCTCACCAGGCTGCTTTTCTGCAAGCAAGGAGGAAGAGAACACAAGTGAAACGAGACACAACAGTGATCCCTTTCTTCAAGGCAGCTCAGGACTTGCTCTGCTGAGCCTGGAGGCTCCATTCTCTGCTCTCCAGTAAGACAAATGGGGGGAAAAATCTCTCTTACTGGTGGCAGATACCTTCAGGGCAGGAGCTAGCGGTGACAACGCTGAGATCTGTGGCTGAAGGGGAGCGCCTGACTCCCACTGGACAGACTTTTTCCTGCAGTTATTCAGCCTGACCTTTCCTGCCCCACGCAGCATGCTCCCCACAGCAGGGAAGCTCGCTAAGAGGAGAGGACAGAAGGTAAAGAGGATAACTGATGCTCCTGTGTGTTCTCCCGCTGTAATAGCGGCTGTAGTGGCTAATTCTAGACTAGAAATTATTTGTTCCAATGACAAAGTATCAGGTAATAACTTTCAGATTTACCCAGGGATGTTTTTATCAGAGATTGGTCAGACTGTGGAATTTTTAGTGTTGCTGTGCCTGTATTTTTAGGGCCAGGGGGTTTCATTTTTCCAATTTTAGTTCATTTAAACACATCGTTCCTGTGACTAATAATAAAACCAAGCATGGGAACAGTGTATCGTGGTATCTTAAACAAGTATTTAGTGTGGATTTAGATGTAGCAAAAGCTTTGTGGGGTAATAAAGTGAAGAGCAGCTCTACTTCCAGCTGGGATTACCATGACAAGGGCTACTAATCCTCATGCTCTTCATCACCTGCTGCAGACAGGGATGGATTTTGTCCTCCAGAACAAGATTTGCAGAACCTGCCTGGTGACCTGCTGGCTCTGTGCTCTTTCCGTGGAGCATTTCATCCCTCTGCCAGAGGAACAGAGTCAAACTGGCAGGAGAGATGTAGCTGGGGTGGGATTTGCTCCCCTTAAAAAGTGACCAAGGTGGGAAAAATAATTTCTTTTAACCTCTGCTGCCAGGGCTGAATGGGGCACAGTGACACCGTGCTGCCATCCCCAGCCCCACCACAGCTCCCCGTGCCTGGCTGGTTGCTCTGGAGCTGGGAAGTGTCCCACTTGGCATCCCCAGTCCCCCAGCAACGCCAGCGCACTCCCTGCCTCCACGGGCAGCTGGGAAAAACCTTTGCCTTGGCAACCCAAAACAAAGTTGGGTCTGTCCTGGAGCCCCAGCCCTCCCCTGGGATGAGGGGGTCCTAGCAGGGCTCAACTGGGGTTCCCACAGGGAACCAGTCCCCCAGCTGCTCTGACCAGGTAAAGATGCTCCTGGGACCCACCGGGTGCCACCACTCCTGCCCCACATGGGCAGCCCCATCCCATGGCATCGCACCCTGTCCCGGGCAGGGACACCCAGCCAGCCCCAAGGGGTGTGGGTGGGAAAGCAGGGGACAGCTACGATCCATCAGTTTGGAGGAACAACCAACTCTCTCCCCACCGATCCTCCCAGCCCAGGATGCAACCCTGGGACTTGGGCTCACCCCAAAACCCTACAGAAGGGCTGGGGGCAGATTTGGGCTGCCCCCAGCAGAGCTGCCACCCTCCAACCAGGCCAGCAAACACAGATTAGAGCCTCACATCACCCTCCTCCACACTCCCCCGGGGGATTAGAGCCCTTTAATCATCCCAAGGCATTAACACACACTGGTACCAGCCAGTCCCTCCTTGATCCCCCCAGCCTGGCCCTGCTGGGTGCTGAGGGGCAACCCAAACCAGTCCCAGTGTCCCCTTCTACTGGGAGCATTACCTGCCCCAGCAGCAT
This sequence comes from Antrostomus carolinensis, assembly GCF_000700745.2. Lineage (NCBI taxonomy): Eukaryota > Metazoa > Chordata > Aves > Caprimulgiformes > Caprimulgidae > Antrostomus > Antrostomus carolinensis. The sequence goes on from NW_010315193.1 coordinate 1,839, forward strand.
GGTCAGCCCCCGAGGAGCCCCTGCACATCCTCAGGCTTCGGAAGGATTCAGCCTTAAACTGGACACGTGAAGTCAGGAAGGTTTATTCCAGTAAACAGAATTTCTCTTGAGCTGGACAGTACGACAACACCCGATCGCAAAACACAGAAACAAAACATCCACAGGAAGAATTTCCACAAAATACATTTAAAAAAAAAATAAACAGTGTGATTGGAAAACTCTTATTTTGGAAAAAACAAAACAAAACAGAGTCTATTGAGAAGCTTTTAAATTAAACAGTGTTGGATTCAAACCCTGATCGGTTCTGTCTCCAGGAGTAAGTGGGAGCAAAGGAGCTAATTATTGCTTGCTGTGCTGGCTCCAGACACCCTCTCCTCTCCCAAAATAGCCCCAGGGGCAGGGTGCTGGGGGCTCCCCGCGTCCCTCCTTGCACCCCCTGGGACCTGGGGGGTGAAGGGACAGGGACATTGTGGACGGAGCTTGCCAGGCTGGGGTCAAACACCCCAGGGAGGAATCACTGTGGTTGGTGGCCGGGCAGGTGGAGTTTGCTAAAAA
>NW_010315194.1:0-203 GCF_000700745.2 Antrostomus carolinensis
ATGATTCTATGGGCAGAGAGAGACCTTCCTCCTCAGCCCCTCACACACCTCCTGAGCCCACCCAAATGTGGCTCCGACCCCAGGGTCTCACCTCCCCCAGAGCCAACGTAACGTCCCTGGGTAGATGTTCTTCCCAGGAGAGCTTCAGAAGTCTCCTGAGCTGATCAAGCCCCCACTGCACATTCCCCTTCCCCATGAACTGC
>NW_010315194.1:219-2069 GCF_000700745.2 Antrostomus carolinensis
AGGGAGTGAGAGGACCACAGACCTTCCAGCTCCTCCACCCATCACTGCCCCATGGCACATCATCAACACCCCAGAAATATCTGCCTCTTAAAGGCCACGTTGAGCACATGTTCCAGCTCAGAAGAAGGGGAGACTTTCCAACCTAATGGTTCACATCAGGAGCTGCAGGATGAGCTCCTGCTTGATTGCTCAGACCCATGAGCACCTCCTCCTCCCCTCTCGGGGGTCTGTAACGGCCTTGGACATCACTGGACCCACCATGGTTGAGTGGGTCCAGTGGTCATCCTGGATGAAGAAGGTCTGTGAGAAGAGCACAGCTCACACCCCACCTCAGATCCCTTGCAGGTTCTCCCCCTTCACGGTCCCACAGTCAGGGGTGAACCATGGGTCCCAGCTGCACTCTGGGTCAGGGGCTCAGAAGATGACACCAGGGCAGGGTGGAGGGAACCTGGATTGCAAGGAGATGCCCTTCTTGCAGACATCCCACCAAGAATGGGGGGATGACAAGAGCTGGTGACACAGGTAAGTGCTGCCTGTCCAAGTGGGAGCAGAAGGAGCTAAGTCAGCTGGTGGCACGTGGTCTCCAGGCCAAGCTACTGGGAGAGGAACCATGACGTAAGGCCGGGGGAAGCGAGGTCCTGGCCTTTCCCAGGCTCTGCTGTGCTCCACACTCCGCTTCCCTGCCGGCTGATCAGCCACTGGAGCGCGACCAAGAGAACATCGGCCAGGAGAGAACAAACAAACATCTGAGTTTGGGCTTCTTCCTTCCTTCCTTCCTTCCAAGAACCAAAGGATAGAGAGGGGGTGAGGGGGGGGGGGGGGGGGAGTTAAATTAAAATTAATTAAGATTAAAAATAATTAAAATTCAAATGAATTAAAATTAAAATGAATTAAAATTAAATTAAAAAACCAAAGATGCAGAAACAAGTCAACTAAATAAGCATTTGTGTTTCCATGGGGACAGGGTTCCTGGGAGTGGGAGCTTGGCCTCAGGGAGAAGTCCCACCAGAGCACCACAGTGACACCACGAGTGGCCCCATGGGCAGCTCAGCGCTGCACCTGGAGGAACCCAGCACACGTCCCTCAGCTCCAGGAGCCCTTGGGACAAGCACCGTGTGGCTGGTCACACACCACAGGCAGGATCACAACCCCACCAGGGGCTTTGTGCAGCTCTTAACTCGCTTTCTTAACGTGGTTGCATGTCCCAGGTCTTCCTGCTGGGCTCTGTTCCCTCAATCCCCTTGAAATCATGGACCATTACTGTAAGAGAAAGGTGTTTGGAGGTGACTTTAGTCCTGGGAAGTGTCATGAAAAGGAGAGTTAGGAGGAGCAGAGAGGCTCAACCCCTTATTACACACCAGAAGATCTCCTTGGACTTTCAGGTCCCTAACACACAGCCACATCCCACCACATTTAGAGGGGAAGTCCTGGTGGGTAGAAGTTGTTTTGCTCTTTCTGTCCCATTACAACAGCTTTGCAACAGGGGTAGGTTAGGACCAGCCAGCAACTGGAGCTCCAGTCCATTGAGCTTCCCCTCCTTGACCTTTCTAAAAGGTCTTGTGGATTCTCCTCCAATCTTGCTGTCATCCATGATGGGTTTGGTTTGGTTGAGTTGGGGCAGGTTGTATCATTGTCACTGGGTTGTGTTGGGTTGTGTCATTAAGGTTGGGTTGGGTCGTTTGTGTTGGGTTGGATTGAGTTGGGGCAGGTTACATCATTCCCATTAAGTTGAGCTGGGTCATTCATGTTGGGTTGAGTTGGGTCATTCATGTTGGGCTGTCTCATTCACATTGGGTAGTGTTATGGTGGGTCATTGACATTGGGTTGGGTTGAGGTGGGTCATTGACGTT
>NW_010315195.1:0-4083 GCF_000700745.2 Antrostomus carolinensis
TGAATCCACCCAAACCACCACACACGTAGAGGTGGTGCTTTAGCAGATGATCTGCTTGTAATTTCAACCTACACCGGGGACATTCTGCAAGAATAATTTCACAAGTTTTTCTGTTTACAGGCCAGCCTTTATTCTGTGCAACCAAGTGCTTTTTTACCTCTGCGCCCTAGGTTTTTTGATGTAACCATTCTCACAACCAATACCACTCAGAATTTAAGGTGATATTTCTGATTTTAGTTAACTAATCTAACTTCTGATTCCACTTAATGGTTGGTTGATTACTTTTAGCATAAGCTTTTACCCATCTCAACTTGAAAGGTGTTTTCCTGGCTATGTCTACTAATAATTGCTGATCACTGTTTCTCCAAACTGGGAATCTGTTTACTTCCCAGTTCAAGGCTTCCCACTGACAGAGCCAAGGGTTGGTGCATCCAGAATGAGTGAAGGTTTAAAAGGGTGTTGTAAAGCTAAAGGGCATGTACAATTTGGAAACCATAGTGTGCCCTTCAGTTAACTGCATGTTTTCTGTGACTCTTTTTAGATGGGCACACCGTTTTCTGATAGTGGGTTTTTGTGCAATTCCTTCTGAGAGAGCAGTCAATCAAATCCCTCCTTCTAAGGGAACTAGTAAATCAAATGGTCCCCTGGTTTGCACAGGTTTTCCCTGATATATTTTCTCAGCTTGTTTAACTGCTCAGACTAAAGATAAAAATCCCTTTTCCCATTCAGAGTATGTTTTTCTGTTTCTTTAAATGCAGTTGAGCTAAACAATAAAGGTCTTTTTGGCCCATCAGGACCAGTTTGGAACCAGTTACAGTAAGTACTGTTTTCAGGAAAGCCCCATTTGGCTATAACAGGGTCGCAGGGGTGTACTGGTCACACTGACTGATACGGTTTTAATTCTTCAGTTGGAGTTTTTAGCACCTCTTTATGTTCCAATTTCCACTCCCAGGGTTTGCCTTGCCATAGGAGTGAGTATAATGGATGGGAAATGATAGAAAATCCAGGTACATACTTCCTCCAATATCCTGAAGTTCCCATTAATTGTTGTAACTCCTTCCCTGATTGGGGCATTTGCAACTCATGTTTTTCTTAAGGTATCTGGAGGAATCACTGCACTTCTGCTATCCACTAAGTACCTAAAAATTTTACTTCTTGTCCTGGTTTGGCTAGGATAGAGTTAATTTTCTTCTCAGTAGTCAGAAGAGCTGTGTTTTGGTTTGGGTTCAGACTTGCTTTGAGAACGTCATTGATAAAAGTACTAATGTCATTAGTTGTTGCTGGAGCTCAGGGCCATCGTGTTTGGCTGGTTCACAGCTGCATCAGGACTGGGAGGGAGAAGTGCAGTGAATAGCAAAACCCAAAATGACATTTGGGTGAGCCAATAAAATATTCCATATCATATCACATCATGTTTAGTGTATTATCCAGGGATGACCAGAAAGGGGGGGGTGGATTTCGCTCGGGCTCTCGCTCTGCCGGGATTGCGGTTTCGGTTCGGGATTGTCGCTCCCGCGGGATCGTTATCTGGGAATGGACCAGGCTTATCAGTGGGTGGTGAGCAGTTGAACCGGGTTATCACTCATTTGCATATCTTGTTACTATTATCATTATCACTACTATTTTAATATTAGTTGTTTAGTTGTGGGGTTTCTTTAAGTTTTCCTTTATTTCTATTATTAAACTGTTTTATCTCAATCTACAAGCCTCCTAATCCTTGCCCCAACCCTCTCCCCTATCCCCTGGGGGTGGGGGGGAAGTGGGTGAATGGCTGTATTAGCTGCTAGCCAAAGGCTAGTCCAGTGAAACCATCACACTTCTTTACTTGGCCTCTGACATTTTCCAGGTGGAATTTCAATTTCTTCTTTATCTAGTGCGTGCCATACCACTGCTGCCGCTTCCCCCACCTTCTCAGGGGAAGTTCCTCCAACCAGAATATCACCTATAGGTACAGTTTCACATCTTCAGGGAGTAAGACTGTGGCAGTTCAGCAAATGCAGCGTGAGCAATTGTGGGTGAATGTTTATATCCCTGTGGGAGTCTGGTAAAGGTATATTGTATTCCCTCCCAAGTGAAAGCAAACTTCTCTTTATCCTTCTCCTTCAAGGGAACCATAAAGAATATATCTTTTACATCTAGCACCTGCTGTACATGGGTGTGCAGCTGCTTGCAAAGTAGCTGTTCAGTTTGCAGTGTTTGGTACAGCAGCTGTTAGCAGGGCTGTATCAGCATTCAGGTGCCCATAATCAATTGTTAAATGCCACCTCCCTTCTGGCTTTCAAACCAGTCAGACAGGTGAGTAATATGGGGAGTGAGGTCTGGAGATAACCTGTTATTTTTCCAAACCAGCTATGACTTCAGAAATTCCATTTCATGCCACAGCAGAAATTGGAAATTGTAGTATGTTAGTGATTTTTGAATCAGGGAGTACAGGGGCTGCATGGGGGACCCACACTGCAGCCTCCTAACTTCCACCGGCGCTGGGATCGATGTTTGAGCTGAAGGACCACACACTGCCATTGGGAGGTGCCAGGTTCATCCATTTAAAACATCAAAACCTGAAATATTTTCATTATTATTTTTAGTTGCAAAGCAAGTAGATGACACGTGCTTCTTGCTCAGGAGCTGTAAATTGACCTTGGCGGTTGGGCATGTCACCGAAATTGGGGATGAACTTCTGAACACCAAGGTAGTCTTTAGAAGCAGGCATTCTTTATTACGGTGCCAGATGCACAGGGGATCGTTCCACCTATCGTGCATACCGACTTGTCCCTCTACAAAAGCTTTATACTATTAAAACACGCATATTCACTTCTATTCCCAATAAATTATTAACATATTCATCACATTTCCAGGAATTCATTAATACATTTAAAAGTCCTTTTTGCATGTGCATTGGTCATCTTTGGGGTCATCTGATGATCATAGAAAGTTTTGTCACTGTGCCCGTTAGCTGAATTTTTCTTCTGTGTGTGCTTAGTTCATCTCTTGGCCTGTTTACAACACTTCTGTCTCCACAAAAATGGTTTATTCTAGCATCACTACCTTATCTATCGTATTTTAATCATTCAACACATCAAATCTCCTTATTATCTCTTTTATACTATAAACTTGACTAGGTCTAGTGACTTTCAATGTCATATTGTTTAATCAGAAAGGTATGTTCTTTCAGCATCAGGCACACAACACTTGCTCCATTCACACTGGTCATCTTAACCCTTTTCCATCCACGTCTCATGCCCAGTTTATTGGCATCTTGTTGTGTTAGTATTGAAATTTGTGCTCCCATATTTATTAAAAACTTCACCAATTGTCCTCGAGGACCAACTGGAATCAATATATATGGGCGATCATCACTTATCCACTGATAAGCCTCCACTTTCTGGACAGGCTGGCCCAATTGTTTTCTGAGCATTACTGGTTTTTTTTTACTTCCTGTCCTGCAATTCCTCCCTAAGAAGGAGGAAGGGATTATCTCCCTTTCTGGGGACTGGCACTGGAGGAGCTGAACTTTATGATCCCCGCTCCCAGGCTTCAGGTTTTGTTTTTTAGCTGGTGTAGCCCATTTCACGGCTGTAATTAACAATGCCGTGCGTTAATTCTGCCCATGTAGGGAGTTCCTTGAGGGCATTTTGAGAGTTATCACTTAGTATCTCATTGTGTTGTGTGCCTTTCTTGATCTCATCTCGTTTTGCAACTGAATGGGGTTTAAGACGAGCTAGCACTCCTCTCATCATTGGTTTTAACGTTGTGAAACTGACTGTAGGAGATAGTGGGACATCACGGGGTCCTTGTTTACCATGGTTTATATGCTTTTGTGACTGCTCTAGAAAGCTTACTTAGAGGTACTCTTCACTGGTTCTTCAGCGGTATGTCAACTGTTGTGAGCCCATTCTTCTGAGAAGCTGGGACTCCATTCTGCTGATACAGAGAAAACCGATCAGAAAAACTCTCTAAGACTCGTTTTGGAGTTTTAGAAAGCAGCTATTCTTTATTGCAGCGCTGGACACACACGGACATCGCTCCCCCAAGGTGTGTGTGTGTGTCTTTGATTTAGCACACATTATATTGACCTAATACATG
>NW_010315196.1:0-7402 GCF_000700745.2 Antrostomus carolinensis
TCACCACCACTCCCAAGTCCTTCTCTTAAGGAAGTCCTTCTCTTAAGGAGTCCTTCTCTCATTGCCCAAGCACTCGTAACTGCATGCTTCGAAGGAACCTTGAAGGACTGTAAGTAAATGGGAAGGCAGGCATGCTCGTCCACCAGCCGCCCACGTAGAGTAACTCAGGACCCTGGTGAAGTCTCAGTGCTGTAAAACCTATGGGGAACAAATATCCGATGGACAGGGGTTTCTTCCCTGTCCCTCTGCCCACAGCAAGCCCAGCAAGCTGGCAGGGACATGGGGCCACAACAGGAGATGGAGACCGCCCCCCATCCCATCCTGGGCTTCCCCTGGGTTGGGGGCGATCATCATTGCCATTAGGGATTCTTCTCTGATTCTGCTGATTTGGGGAAAACATTCAGTTGGATTTTTATTAAGGGCTTTTCAGGCAAAGTAGAAAATGCTAATCTTAACTGAGAGACACATCATATATATGCAAATTGTTTGCTCTACTTTCTCCATCTGTTTTTTTCCCAGGTTTTTCTCTTCACTGTGCTTTACTGGAGATTAACTTTCAGTATATAGCACTGAATTTGGACTGAGTGGGAAACATATGCTGCAAGCTCAGGGCCAGACTTGAATATTGGGTTGCACAGGAATAAGAATTTTCACAGCAGTGCTAAGGACTGACAAACCCACAGGGACAGGAAATTCAGAGGCACCAGGGTAAGGAGAGGCTGAAGCAGAGCTGTTCCAGTTACAGTAGCAGGTGGGAAAGCAAGATTTCAAAACAGGCTTAATTTGGGTAAGAGGAAATGGCTGAACATGATAGAATAAAACCACTGCCCCCCCCCCCCCCTTTTTTTTTTTTTATATGTAATTCCCCTGTTAGTGTGATACAAGTCAGGCAAGATTGACAGTTATCAATGATTAAGGGTGGTGTTTTTTCTTGGAATCAAACCTGTCCCAGCTTACTTGAAAAGTCACACATTTACCTTTTTGCCTGCATGTCTAGATGGAATATGTGATTTGTTAATAAGAAAGGACAACAGAAAGCAGGTCACTTTTCTCAAAGCAAATTATGCAAACCTCCCATTATCCCCAAGGTATAAATGAACAAATTTCTCAAGAGAAAATTAATTGGTTTGTGATGGAAACCATAATTGCCATTTATTAACAAGACAAAATTTTCTGTTTTGCCTTTTCACTCAGTCAACCTAGCTTCTAGGAAACTAGCCATTTCCTCCATGGTTACTGCAATCTACCAATCAGTTCCTTACAACTCCAGTAGAAATGGAAGCAAAAGCTAACTGAACTAAGATGAAGACAAAGATCTACATCAGGCTTCTGACCTGGAGCACTAAAAGCAGTAGCATTCTTACGTGACCAACCTGTCTGATACTCCTCATCAAAGTCCGTAAACCAGGAAATTTTGTGATCTCTCTGGTTTGTTGTGGTAACATAGAGTTGCTGTGAAAGATACTCGAAATTGAAAAATAGAAGGGAAAACAGACACACCCTTACTTAAGTACTATAGTATTGGTTCTGGTGCTGTGTATGATCCACAGCATCACTTCTGTCTTCTGTAACATATTAGTATGAGACTGCATAAAAGATATTTGTAAATGGATCTGAAAAATAGCACAGATGAGAATGTTTTATGCCACCTGCCACCCTGCATACACCACTCCTGAAACACCATAATTTTGTTTTCTTTTACTGGATTTTTTGATTAGCAGTAGTATCAAACAATCGTATTCTCAAATTTTGCAACAAGCTACAGCAGAAAGGCCTGAACATATTTTAATGAATCTCAAGAGTGAGTACCTGAGTGTTACTGCTCATTTTGATCCAATATTATTTTGCTTTCCACCTAAAGAACACAGGGACTGAATTTCATTTAAAAAAACCTAGGAGATCAATTTTCAAAACACAAGTATTAGCATTTGTTGAAAATCAGTATGTTCTCAGATACCAGTTTTAAGGATTGCAAGTTTAACTACACCTCTTCTGTCTGTGACAAAGTACTAATAGATCAGCAAGTGCTGACTCCTTCATGGGTTTGAAAATATTAACACTTACAACCACCCAAGTACTGATTGCATGTAGCACAATACTTCGTATTACAGCTTATCTACTGAAATTCTGGTTTAAAGCTTTCAGTTCTGTGGCTCCTGGGCATTTCAACTTCAATTCCCCTGTACCGTGCTGACAGAAGAAACATGGGATAATACAAACCCTTGACTTTGGGAGCAAGCTGAGACAAAAGGAAAGGCAACAGCTCCAGTGTTAGCCATGGACCTTGTTGCCAAAGGGGGACCCACAGGACCTTAGAATTTATTTTACAAGTTAAAATACATTTTTTTTTCATACCTGGAGGAGAAAATGGACTTTTTCTGTTATGAACCCTTGACTTTGGGAGCAAGCTGAGACAAAAGGAAAGGCAACAGCTCCAGTGTTAGCCATGGACCTTGTTGCCAAAGGGGGACCCACAGGATCCTGGAATTTATTTTACAAGTTAAAATACATTTTTTTTTTTTCATACCTGGAGGAGAAAATGGACTTTTTCTGTTATGAGCTCATTTTACAAATGCAGGACAGCTGACCATTAATTCAAAGCAACCTGCCAACACAGAACTGGCGTGGCACCAGAGCAAAATACAAGTGTTTTCAGGCAGAAGCTGCATATCCCCATTCTGCACAGTTACTGCAGCTGCAACAGCAAGGCTCGGACATGTAACAAAGCCATTCTGTTTGGATGGGGGAAGAAATCCACCTATGCTTTCAGTGTTTTGAGATCTCTCCTACCACACCATGAAGAAAAGTTTTGTTTGATTTCTGACAGGACACACAGGCCTTTGTACAGTATGAGGGATCACATCCAGAATTCCCCATGTGTTTTTGTCACTTGAAATAAAACAAATAAACACAATTTTTATTCAGTAGACATGAACATCTGGAAGATGATATCAACATGACTTCAACTTTAATGTCAAAGCATTAGACTGAAATCCAATTCATTGAACAATCTGTGGTGGAAGTGCCAGAAACTTGAACATCACAGACTAAAGCTGTGATGGAAACAAGGTTTCAGCAGCAGCTGAGAGAAGAAACAACATTTTAGAGCTGTACTAAATGCCTGATGAACATTATTGTAATTACAGCAGCAGCCTAAGCGTAAATGTGTGATACTAAATATCAAAATGAAGAGCTAGGTCTGGTAGGAGGCCTTGGGTCTGGATTTCTAGCCTTGCCCTGCCCTGCCTTCCCCAATTATTCTCACATTCTTCTTCATGGCACTTGAAAACACCTTTACTGAAACCTTTTTGGAGATAGGCAGACTTGTCCTTCCCTCTGCCTACATGGAGCGCGGGGAACTGCCTGCCATTCAGGCAGCAACGCCATCCCATCAGAGGAACAGATATAAGGAGTAAGGATGCACTGGGACTGGAAATCCTGATCAGAGAGCAGGAGAAAGTCCCACCACCACCAAACTAAGCCTTCACGTCTTGGAAGGAAACTCCTAAGACATAGGTCCTGGCTCTGTTGAAAGAAGAGAGAGTGAGTGAAAGACCAAAGTGTTACATCCTCATAGCACTCTCAGCTCCCAGGCTTGATTATAGAAGATCAACAATCCTAACCATAACTACTGGCAGCCTCTCTATGTGCAAGAATCCAGTCAACCTCAAAAATGTGGCTTTAGCACTCACACAATTTTCAGAGACAAAAAGCAGTTTAATTAGTTCATAACTTACTCTGAAGGCAAAAATTAAGATATCTGTATACTCTTAAAACTAGTCAAACCACTATCCTTTTTTATTTAAACATCACTAGTAGACTGTCCCAGTTTGAAGTTTCCAACTCCCAGTTGTAACACTAATTAAACCTTTTGGGGAAGTTGTGTGCTCGTTCTTATGCATTGCTATTAAAAATTTTTATTGCAAATAGTTGGGATCCAATACCATTGCACAGAATCCAGTCAGAAGGATTTTATTTTGATTTTGTCTGGCTTGTTTTATTCTTAGCAGATGGTACAAACCCATGTGTTGATGAGTACATGCCACAGGAGAGCATCTGATATGATACAGCTGGCCTCAAACTACAGCAATGTCTATGCTGAGGACTTCAGTGCCCGCCACCTCTCAAAACCACACTTCTCATCATGGTGTTAGCTCAGGTGGCCTTTCAAAACTATACTACTTCTGGTACCTAAAATGGCTTTGAGAAGGTACCTTAGGCATCTCTATACAGTAGCATAAGCATACTCAAAGTCAGTGTTTTCAAACTAATTTTTACTGTGCCACATATGTAGCTCAAGTAGAATAAAGGTGACACAGTTTTGATCAATATAAATGAATGTATTTTGCATTTGTAAATCAACAAACAATTTGTGTGAAATATTAATCAATGGCCATGTTACGTGCAGGTAACAACTTTCTCAAAACATCTTTTTCTCCCTCCTTTGTCAGTGAGAATCCCTGTGGCCTCCCTGTCTCTGATTTTGCTTGATATCCATCCCCTGATAATCTAAAGAGAAATACATATAAAGGGTTTAGAGCTATTTATAGCAAAGGCTGTGCCACTGAAAACATTGCCATTTTCATGTGGTGGGTACACACACAGCTTATGAACTGCAACCAGAAAACTGTTGCCTCTGTCTTTAGCAATTTTAGTTAGCATTCACAAGGCAAGATAGAGGGAGCCAAGGAAGGAAGCAGACATAAGGACAAAACACAAACAAACTGAAAATTTACCAATCACTTATATTCAGAAACTGGAGGGGGATGGGGGCGGATATGAGAAAGATTCATCTCTGTCTGCATTCCAAACTGCTGGAAATGGGCATGCAAAGTGGATTAGCATGATCACACCAGTATTCTTCAGTACGGGTTTTGTACAAGCCCCTGAGAACAGGCATAATCTCTCATAATTACTGCATATGCTGTTGTCACATTAAATAACAGCCTTGTCTCAAAATGTTTAAAAGTCTACTGCCCGTCAGTTCTTCCAACTGGGCATTGGGTGCAGCTGTCAACAGATCCAGAAATACTGCAAGCAAAGTTGACGTTAGGATGCCGATCTGCAAATCCCACATGAACTAGTTTCATTGGTACACTTTATTTGCAGTGAAAATAAAGGAGTTACAGCAAAAGCAATAGCTTAAATCTTGTTCTTAATAGAGTCAAATACCCATTCCTCTTATGCCTTCTTACAAACAAACAACCCTCAGGTCAGGTTTAACTCCTGCTGGCCAGAAACATAATAGAAGACTACTCAAAACTCTGAGAAGACTCAGATTCAACTCTGATTTAGACATCTGCTGCTCACAATTACATGGTTCAAGGACTTGCTCAATGAGACCAGAAGAAAAACCAGAGAATGCTAAGAGGCAAAGATGATCTGTTCAGGTTTGCCTCTCTTCTGCCTTGGATTCAAAACACTGGAAGGAGATTTTGCGAAGAGATACCAGGTCAGGCACGGCTGTGTGAGGTTGGCAGGCAAGGAACAAGGTATATTTTGTAGCTGTTAGCAAAGAACTGGCAACCGAAACCACAGGAGAAGTTAAGATCAGTGTTCAGCAGAATAAAAAGGGAAAATAATGTTTTATTATAAATCCCAAAGCTATTTATTACTCATGCACAGTCATAGATGTGATATTTGTCCCCAGGTGAGACCTACTAAGCTTATAAATATGTTTTAATTAAAATCAGTTCCCTGAACGCTCAGCCTTTCCCATCACCATTCTACGAACAACTAAATTCCATGTTTCATAAGTGTCCTCAGACAACACACAGGTTTAATATACCTTCAAGAGTAGAAAAAGAGCTGGCACCTGAGCTCTGCACAGTCACACTCCGATATGAGCCATGCTATTAAGTAACCAAGCCACAGTGAAAAAAGAGGCCTTTCCTTAATTTACATTTTAAGTAAGAGAACAGAAGCTATAACAGCAGCTTCGTCCTTGTTCTGTTGTATCCCTCAGGAAAAACTAAAGAGGAAGGTGAGCTCGTCATGAAAAAAGCAGGTTGCACAGCCAGCTCATGAGAAGCCAGAAGAGTGTACTACTTTATTTTTTAAAATGAATATTTTAAAATCAATATATTTAAATCAGCACATCTTTTTTTTTGATCAGCTGGTGGAAGTCAGAATTAACTGAAACTAGAGCCTGGTTTGCTCTGGCACTTCTTGTGCTCCATTACAACTTTTAAATCAAGTCAAGAAGCTTGAGTAACAGGAAGTTGGTACCCACTTACCCTTATCTCCTTTCTCCACTGGTGTGACTTTAGAACACTTAGCCCCTAATTTATTGGGTAATATCAATAAACAAACAAATAGAATAACTGCCCCCTGAGGAGAAACTGTCTTGTAAATTTGAATTTGGTCCAAAAAGAACCGGGTAAAATATTCCTTCATGTTTCTGTGCTGTTGTTTTGATGGTAAAGACATTTTGAACATAAATACAACTTAATTGCTTTTACCAATTAATTTGGGAATACAGATAAGGTATAAGACTCATATTTAGTGTCACTGTGTGCACTAAAACCCCCAGAAATCCCAGCAAACCTATTTCTGACTGACTTGCCAAATGGCTTTCTCCTGTCATCACGTGTGAGACAAACATTGGTGAAAGGAGAAACAAACAAAACCAAAACACTGATGAGAAGAGGGGACTGAGGGATTTTTTTTTTTCCCTGCACACTTTCTTGGAGCATTATCAAGTTGGAGTCTTGAAATGAGGAAACATATTGAGGACAGAATAGCAAAGCTTCAAGGGAAAAGGGCTACTGCATGTAGCTGACAAGTGGAAAGGTGACACAATTCATACCAAATTCACCCTTCTGTGGAGATCCATATCAGGAAACACTGGTAATAGGAAGTTATGGGAAAAACAGGTATAAATCAGCCAAACATGTACTTTGTACCACTGCCTGGATGCAATGCTAATGCACGACAGTGCACTGGGTTCTGGAATTCACAGCCAAGGTGGAGTATTAATAGGGGAACTATTAATTTATCTGAATACATTGTCAAGCTCATGATGATGCTCAATTTCCAGTGTTCACTATTTTACCAGTACCTGTCAGTGAACTCTTCTAAAATGGATGCATCAGGCCATGCAATGCCACAGCCATAAGGTTGCAACTCCTCGGTAGGAGAAGTTAGCTGTACTTGTAATTTACACAGGAAACATAACCGTGAGCCACATCAAAACACAGAGTAAAGAGACTAGTACCTGGGCCCTCATTCTACCAGAGTGCAGTACGACAAAAGGGCTTGCAACATCCCCTTGAGATTCCTACGAAACTTTGTCCAGGCAGGAGTAAGGCTGTTTGTCTTTCTCAGCGAGGCAGTGGGCCAGCAGACTTGTCTGTATACAGCTGCGGAACAGGGGCTGCCAGCCCCTCCCCAGCCCCTAACC
>NW_010315197.1:0-2470 GCF_000700745.2 Antrostomus carolinensis
CTTCTCACTCCTCTCTCCAGCTGCTGTTGCAGGATATTTCCCCTCCCTGCTTCTTAAATACATTATCACAGAGTCACTGGCCAGGGCTGGGCCAGTCAGACATGGGGGAAGGTTCTGGCATCTTCTCAGAGAAGCCACTCCTGTAGCCCACCTGCTACCCAAACCTGGCCACACAAACCCAAGACACTGCCCAAGACACAAGGTCTCTGCATGCTCTGCCCAAACCTCCTGTCAAATTCAGGCAGCAACACGAGGTCAGTCCTGTTGGCTCAGAGCACAGACCCATCAACCCAGTCACTCTCACCTGGGCAATAATCAAGACTTTCTGCTTCAGAATCTACTCACATCGTCCAGAAAACACAATGAGCATGTCCAAGCGCTGCCTCAAGAAACGTTTTCTTTCCCCTTGTTCTGAACACCCAGGACCTCTGCTGTGCCAGCGCTCCTTAGTGCTCCGCGGAGGGTTAGGGGAACGCCGTGTATCCAGTTTGCCACACGAGGGACAAAGGAAAGGTGAACTGGGTGTTATTTCATTGCTCTGCTTCCCCCAAACACCCTTCCCACATATCTCACTGCAGCTGGATGTCCTCTCTTGCTTGGGCTCCTGCAAATGCCCTTGTCCCCTGTCTTCTTAGCACTGACAGCACTGTTGCCCTTTCTGATCTCCCTCAGGTTCTTCATCCCTCCCCATGTCATTCTAGTGCAAGCACTTACTGCCTGCCTAGAACATGAAATCACCTTCAGACCAAACAAGGGTGCCCACATTCAGGTAAGAGCTGAGTGCCAAGCAGCCCAGCAATCAAAAACCACATAGAATCATGAAGGTTGGAAAAGACCTCTAAGATCATCAAGTCCAACCGTCCACCCAACACCACCATGCCCCCTAAACGCCACATCTACTTGTCTTTTAAATCCCTCCAGGGATGCGGACTCCACCACTGCCCTGGGCAACCCCTTCCAGTGCTTGATAATGCTTTCAGTGAAGAATTTTTTCCTCATATCCAACCTAAACTGCCCTTGGTGCAACCTGAGGCCATTTCCTCTTGTCCTATCACTTTTTACTTAGTTGAACAGACCGATCCCCTCCTTTCAGGCCGTTGTAGAGAGTGAGAAGGTCTCCCCTCAGCCACCTCCTTTTCTCCAGGCTAAACAACCCCAGTTCCCTCAGCTGTTCCTCATCACACTTGTTCTCCAGCCCCTTCCCCAGCTCCGTTGCCCTTCTCTGGACACGCTCCAGCACCTCCATGTCCTTCTTGTAGTGAGGGGCCCAGAACTGAACCCAGCACTCAAGGTGCAGCCTCACCAGTGCCAAGTCCAGGGGCACAATCACTTCCCTGGTCCTACTGGCCATGCTGTTCCTGATCCAGGCCAGGATGCCACTGGCCTTCTTGGCCAGCTGGGCACTCTGCTGGCTCATGTTCAGCTGCTGTCAGCCAACACCCCAACTTTGGTGAGGACTGAGCTTTGAACCTTCTGGACCAGCACCACGTGATGTGGCCACTCAGCTACCGGCCATCCCCCGGGGTTCACAGGGATGTAAGAAAACCAATAAATTCTGGGACTTGACAAGAGCATCTGCCACCACACCGCTTCAGCTCAGTGCAGAGAGCTTTAGACTGCTGCACTACAGGAAAAGTCTGTGCTAATTATACCAGTTACTGGGGTATGGAGTAATTAATCACCATATGGGGAAATATTTGAGTATCACTGGATACTCAAAGCATCACCAGACAGACAAAGGAAAGACTCTGAGCAAGGACAGTCACAAGGACAAAGAAAGCATTAAAGGAAAGGAAGAACGATATGGGAGCTACTCCAATATTTCATGAAGACAGACAAGACACCATCACTTGCACTACAATACTCCACTTGGCTGCAATTCCAAACCAATACTCTTAAAATAGCAAAGGCTTAAAAGATGTCAGTGAAAACGAGATAAAGACGTTGTACAAAGAGACACAACATTTAGCAAAGGATTAGAAAAGAGATTTGGTATAAATCAGACAAAGCACAGGCATGCAGAGCTTCCACTGATAAAATATTCCAGTTCTGGCACGGGACACCAGGCCAGACCTGACAACCCAAAACCTGATAGGGAAGGTGTTTCCCACCCAACAGTGTCAGTCTGTGAAATGCACCCTACTGTCTGTCTGTGGGAGACTGAATTAGCCACTCGCATCGATAAACACATGATTTCTCAGCAGCAAAACAAGAAGCAGCCTCTTTTGGGGCAGAAGTGAATGGTCCCAGCAAGCATCCACTGCTGGGCAGCAGATGTGGCAACCGTGTGTGTGAAAAGGTCACTGTCTTTCTGCTCCAAAGTGGCTGGTTCTGTCCACAGCCTCTGCACAAGGAGAGTTCACCATCCTTAAAAACTGTGCTGATAAGTTCTCCATCAAAATGCCTCTTAAAAGGCAGGATTTGCTCACTTGTCTTGTTCAGACCTGGACAGGCTGGAGAAATGGGCAGA